>NW_004949163.1:1156454-1167253 GCF_000317375.1 Microtus ochrogaster
CAAAGACCCCAACAGGTCCATTCCAAACAATCTGCTTGGCTCGAGCCACAGCCTCAGCATATTTCTTGCTGCTCTCAGGACCACAGTCCAGGCCCTGGATAGTAGAATCAAGAGGATGAACCATTAAGAAAACTTACTAGGACCATATCACCTCCACCAAAACCATAATGTAAGGCTGAGCAAACATCCAGAGTTTCTACTAGAATCAAAATGTACCCTTTAGCCTGAGTGTGAACACCCTGAGTGTGAACAGAACCATTCTACTTTATGGATCAAAGAAGGGGAAACCTCATGTTGCTCAACGGCAGCCAAGATAGGTGGTTCTCAACCTATATTGATTCTGCCTGTCAAACAAGTATGTGCCAATGTCTGGAGACATTGTTGGTTGTCATAACATGGAGCCAGCACAACTGACGCCTTGTAGCTACTAGTGATTCTTTACATGTGTCACAATGTAACCACGGCCTTGCCACAGCTAAGACTATTTGAGATGTCAATAGAGACTGAGAAACAATGAATCAGATAAATCAAGTTCAATCCTTCAATGTATCATAATCTCCAGGAATCCTTGCTCAAAAGCAATGTGTTGAATCCCACTCCTAGGGTTTCTGATTTAGTAGGTCTAAAACAGGGCTCAAGACTGTCTTTTTGTTTTGGGTTTGTTTGTTTTTAGATAGGATCTCACTATACACACTTGACTAGCCTGGAATTTGTTATATAGACTAGGCCCACCTCAAACTCAGATGCCTAGCACTCCCTCCAGAGCAGAAGGATTAAAGGTGAGTGAGTGCCATCTTGCCTAGTCTGTATGATTTATACTTATCTTCATGTATGTGTATATCTACATGATTTTATGCTTATCTTCATGTATGTGTATATCTACATGTATATGGGGCCCAGAGGTCACACAGGGCATTGGATTGTGGGGAACACACATGCCATGTAGAAGTCAGAAAGCAACTTTTGGAAATCTGTTCTCTCCTTCAGTTTAGGATTCAGAAATAAGCTCAGGTCCATCCGGCTTGTGTAGCAAACCACTTTTACCCACGGAGCCGCCTTGCCGACATGATAGTTTGCTTTAAATGGCTCACAGCCATGTAATCCAGAACAGTTCAAATCAGGAAGGGGTCGAATACTACCTCTAACATTATAGCGCTGCTAAATAAACACTGAAAAATATGCAAAAAGTACATTTGCTCTATTATTGATAAAACAGCATCAATCTGATAGAACCATTTATACTGATGGAATTGCCCTCAAGTGCCCATTGCAACATTTCCCATACTGAGTTCCATGGAGATTATTAATATAATTTCTTGAGAGGAAAGGGCACAGATCAGTAGCAGAGCACTTCTTAACACCTGTGAAACACTCAGCTGGATCTCCAGTGCCACAAAAAGTATCTGCGAAATGAATGACTGCTCCCAAGTTTCTGAGCATTACATAACCAAACACTCGATTGACTCACCATCCAGCCAGCAGGTATACCAGAGGCCACAGTAGCTTGGCCAGTCTTGGCATTCTCATCAAATTTGTCAGCAGTGACAAAGTCAACGGGCAAGGTAATCTTCACACCATTTTTCTCAGCTTTAGCCATGAGATCTTTGACAATCTTGGCTCCTTCTTCATCATACAGAGAAGTTCCAATCTACACAAGGGAGTCAAGGAGATGAAGTTCAGCCTCTGAACTAACAAGAGTCAAGGAGATGAAGTTCAGCCTCTGAACTAAGAACATGACTGACCCAAAACAGACTGGACCATAACTACATAGTAATACAGGAACCAAAGACAAGCAACTTCAGATGAGATGAAAACGGTTTTAGGACTCACATTGAATTCCCATAAACTGCTATCACTACGGAGCCATTTCCCAGCCACTTGTCACTGGTTTCCTACCTCCATGTTGTTGAGCACCTTAAGGAAGGTAAAAGCCATTCCACCACCAATGATCATCTCATTGACTTTGTCCAACATATTATTGATCAGCTGGATCTTGTCTGCAACTTTAGCTCTAGAAGGGAAAGCAAGACTCATCACCACAAGCACACAATTGGTGAGTATAGTGCTAAACTCAAGAGACACAGCAGGAGACAAGAAAATGCCCCCAAACAGCAAAAGCTTGGCCACGTTTCTCCACATTCCATACTTTGAATAAATCCTTTGAAGGTAGCTCCAAGACAAGGGCTTAAAAAATAATATTCTCACTGGGCAGTGGTGGTGCACGCCTTCAATCCCAGCATTCGGGAGGCAAAGGCAGGCAGATCTGAGTTTGAGGCCAGCCTGGTCTACAAGAGCTAGTTCCAGGACAGGATCTAAAGTTACAGAGAAACTCTGTCTTGAAAATAAAGATTTTTCTGGGGTTAAGGGTATAGCTAAATATAAAAACACCTGTGTTCCAAGGGTAAAACCCTCATTTGATCCTCAGCACCATAAAAACAGAAAAACAAAGGGGGCTGGAGAGATGGCTCAGTGGTTAAGAGCATTGCCTGCTCTTCCAAAGGTCCTGAGTTCAATTCCCGGCAACCACATGGTGGCTCACACCATCTGTAAAGAGGTCTGGCGCCCTCTTCTGGCCTTCAGGCATACACACAGACAGAATATTGTATACATAATAAATAAATAAATATTGAAAAAAAATAAAAAAAAACAGAAAAACAAGACCTTCCTTATCACCGCACTCTCATCCAAACTTCAAAGTCCAGATTACCAGATTAGTAACTGATGGCCTGCATGGAAATGGTCTCCATAGACTCACATTTGCATACTTAAGTCTCCAGTTAACTAGACAGTATGAGGAGACGTGACACTGTGAACATGATATAAGGTATTCAAAACCCATGCCAGGCCCCATCTGTCCCTCTGCTTGCTGCCTGCAGACCCAGAACAAACAGTCTATTCTTTAGGGTTTGTGCTATCCTTGACTTCAAGTGTTCAGAGATCTTACAACATATGTCCTGTGGTTAAAATAGACTGCTGTGTTTCAGTCTTATTTCAAAACCTGATCATGCCAGTAGGTGGCATTCACTCCCATATTCCAGGTCTTCAGAAACCTAAGAGTCAACCCAGACAGCTTAATGCTAATTTGAAGAAGCCAGAAGCCAGAGGCCAGAGTCTGATGCCCTTAACTCAGTAAACAAGAGTCCATGTTTCTAAGAACTAACCTTTTTGCAAGACAACACAAAAATCTATACCTATCTGGGTTATTTTTAGGCCTCTAAAACAGGACTCATGAAGCCTAGAGAGCAACTATGTTCTTGCTCCGTGAAACTGACACCCAGTTCCAGAGTCAGTTTTCATCAGAAAATGCTGAGTATGCTTACTCATTTGGAAGGGAAAAATCCCAGGCCAGAGAAGGGTCATGGTCCAGAGAGGCTGCCCAAGCAGCTGTGCCACTGCTGTGCCACCGGAAAGGCAGCTTTCTCATCCTTCACTTCTGAAAGATTTTCGGCTAAACATTACACTTATGCACACACTGCCTTTGCCCATAAGAACATAAAATAGGTACGTGATCTGGAGAATTAAGTCTAAATGATACTTAAAACACAGAAGTCCATAGTTATCCCCTGCCAGGTTATAATATACCAACTTTGAAACTGTTTTAAGAAGAGCCTTGAAGAGCTGTGGCACAAGTATGTAATCCTAACACTCAGGAAGCTGAAGTAGGAGTGTCAGGGCTCAAGACCATCCTGAACTACAAAGCAATTTCAAGGCCAGCCTGGGGTATGAGAAATATCTTAAAGGGGGAAAAAGAGCCTCATGACTACCTTCAAGGGCTCTTTCTCCATTTTTCCCTGTGGAACCATTTTCTGTCCTTCTCTACTCTCTTCTGTCCACGAAGCTGACCTAAATAGATCACATTAAGAGGCTCACATGTCATCTGCTTTCCAGATAAACTGGGCCAATAAGTGGTGTGTGTAGGGAGTACCCTCGCAGAAAATTGAAGAAAAAGCCCAAGTATCTTTCCCTGGTTCCCTCTAACAGATGACCAGTCCTTTATCCCCTGACTAAAGACCTTTTTCCACCGACTACCTCTCTGGATTGATAGCTCTTATTAGCCCCAGACTATTGAGGGGCTTCCCTAAACCCCATCCTCACCTCAACAGTCCCTTTATTAAATTCTCAGTTACCCAATGTGATTGAGCGGGCTGACCATAAACCACCCAAGTTATGATTGGCTCCCAGGATAACACTATCCACCAAAACATGATCCTAAAGTATTCTTCATACCCTCCCAATATTGCCAGGAAGGGTCGTTCAGGACTCTCCAAAGCTTTGGCAAAGTAGTTCAGCTCCTTCTTCATCAAAAATCCACCAGCCTTCTGTGGCAGATTCACACCCACCATGGAGCTAGGAGGGAAAAAAAAAGAAAACAAATGTATTCAAAATCCAGTCAAATTCTACCATTTTTCCTAGACCTAGACGCCAGCTCCTTACCACTAAAATGCTTTTACCACTTGGGACACTAAGAGACCATGGCTTCATCCCTTAGATGCATTTCTGACTAATTTTACAACCAAGGCTAAAAAAGAGCAATGGACTGAGGTGGAATTTAACATACCCAGGATCTGAGCTAGGTTCTATGTAGCTGGGTGTTTTTGTGGGAATCCCAACAGTAGGAGTAGGGGTGTCTCTTAGTCTTTTGCCTGCTCTTGGGACTCTTCCTCCTACTGAGTTGCCTCGTCCATTCTTGATGAGGGTATGTGCCTAGTCCTATTGTAACTTGTTCTGCCACGTCCAGTTGACATCCTTGGAAGGCCTCTTTTTTAGGAAGGGAAACAGGAGTGGATCTGGGGAAAGGGGAAATGGGAGGGAGAACTTAGAGGAGTGGAAGGTGGGGAAACCATGAACGGGATATAATATGAGAGAAGAATTTATAAACAAAATAATAAAGTCCCCAGTTAGTGGCTAAGATCACTTGCTGCTCTTACAGAGGACCTCAGTTCATTCCCAGCACCCACATAGGAGCTTAAAACCCTCTAATAACTCCAGCTCCAGGGGATCAGTTGCCCCCGCTTCTTGCTTCTGAGGGGACTGCATGCACATGGTACAGATAAACATGTAGGTAAAATATGTTAAAAGTTTAAAGATACCCAGTTAATAGTTAACAGATCAAAGGTGGAATCACAGTTGATAAGAAAAGAAAGTTAAAGAAATCTCTTCCTGCAGCTTCACAAAATGTTTTACCACTCCCAAACATTTTGTCTCTATTTCCACTTTGAATCAAGATATTTAACATGGGACAGATAAGTAGAGACAAAAGTTCAAAGGATGGATGTGTCTTGGGATTTTCTTAATTTAGATCATTCTAGACTCCCCTGGAAGAAGGAACCACTTGATCAAATTGACCTGTGGGCAAGTTTGTGAGGCATTGTTTTGATTGCTAATTGATGTAGAAAGGCCCAACCCAGGATGAGTGATAGCATCCCTAGGCTGGTGGGACTGGAAAACTGGCTAGCACTGGCAGCATGGGAACCCATGCTTATTTTAATCCCAACATTTGGGATGCAGAGGCAGGTATATGTCTGAGTCCAAGGGCAGCCTGGTCTGCATAATGAGTTCTAAGCCAATCTAGTGCTACAAAATGAGACTCTGCCTCAAACAAAAAGCTGAATAAAAGCCAGTGAATAAGCAAGTAAGCCAAGCTTCCTTCCCTGATTTCTTTCGATGGATTGTGACAAACCACGCAAACCCTTTCTCCCCATAAGCTGCTATTGATGTTTTGACTTTTTAATCACAAGAATAGAATTTGAGCTGCTCAAGCATCCAAGATCACTGTATTCTGCCTAGTAGTACTGACAAAGCTCTCAGTACCTGTGGGCTCGGTGTGCAGTACCAAAAGCATCATTGACATAGACATCCCCAAGTTTGGACAGTGAGGCTCGGAAAGCATCAATTTTGGCTGGTTCAGCTTTAATCTGCAGAAAAATTCAAAAAGGAAAATTCAACATAGGAAATATTAATGGCTCCAAAAACAATTTCAGAAGCATTTCTGGCCACCAAGAATCCTCTTGAACATCTTAAAACTCTTGAGTTCGTAGGAAAGTTTTACTATTAGCAGCAAGGTCTATTCCTTCTCCCAAATATTCCAGGTCCCTTGGTCATTTCCTGTCTCCATTGCTTCCTAATGAAAATTGTACACATGTACATACACAAACACTAAATATGTGATAAAAAATTTAAAACTAAACAAAAAGAATGAGAGAAAATTGGACCAAGCAATGGGTACAAGGGAGGTAATGTAACTCCAAAAATAACCATGTGAACACACTAAACAGCATTCAAGTATGGGAGTGGATAGATGTCCCAGTGGTTAAGAGCAATTTGCTGCTCTTCCAGAGCTCACAGTCGCCTATAAAAATAAGCTTTTAAAACTGAATTTTGTCTTCATTTCATTTGTGTCCAGTTTGAACTTATGACTGGTTCCTGCAATTTCAGGCATTCTAAGCCATGAGACTGAATTAACTAGTTAATAGTTAGTTAGTAAACTAATAATAGTAAATAACTAATAAAAATAATAGTAAATTAACTAATAAGTTAGTAAATAAACTAGTTAATAGTTAATTAGTAAATTAACTAAAAGTCAGAGACTAGCATAGTTCATTGATTCCTAAATAAAACACTCCATATCAACTTTCCAGTTGCCTCTTGCCATTTCTAAGCACTGAGTTTGGGCATCTTGAGTTTCAGTTTAAAAGGGCACTGAATTTTAGGTTAGCACTTGAGTAGTACTGTAGCAAGACCACGCCAAAGCATGGTAGGGCCAGCTCAGGGCCTGTGCTGCTGCTAAGAAAAGAAACTGAGAGCGGCACACCAGATGACCTTAAGAAATGTCAGAAGTCAAAGGGGGACTGATAAATACCTTCAGAGCCTCTTGTTCTTTCATCTTTAAAGACCCAAAGAGGGGAAAGTACTAGGGCGTGCCCTTAGCTAATCAAAGGTCAAACATAAAACCACGCTCAGCGAGGCAGTTTTAACATTCAATAATTGAGGTCTGGTGGTGGTGGTGCACGCCTTTAATCCCAGCATTTGGGAGGCAGAGGCAGGCGGATCCCTGTGAGTTCAAGGCCAGCCTGGTCTACAAGTGAGTTCCAGGACAGCAAGAATAACAACAGAGAAACCCTGTTTCAAAAATACCAAAAAGAAAAATTAATAATTGAAGTCTGTTGTCAAGCCTAGCGACCAGTCTTCTGGATTGTCTACAGCCTTTTTGACAATGGCATGTGAGTAGATCCAGACTGTATACTATTGACTACAGGACCCACAGAGCCTCCAACATTTACTATCTGGTTCTTTGTAGAAAAAGCTTGCAGATCTAATTGCCTAAACTATAAAGTCCAGCAACAGCACTACTAACTTAAACAAAATGTCTGCTGCCCGAAACCCAAGCTTCTCGCACTAAGATTTGTTTGCTTAGGAAATGAGGATGAAAACACATTTCAGGAGAGAAAGCCTTGAGTCAGGTCAGAGGGCAGCCCGGTAAACCCAGCTGTGGAAGAGATCAAGAGTTCAAGGTCACCCTCCTACACCACCCAAGAAAGAAATGCCTTAAGTCCAACGCCTTAAGTAATCTCACCCTGACCATTACATTCCCTGAATACTCTGGTTACCTGAGCATTCAAGTACTTTTCAAAGGCATTTCAAAAAGTGAATAGGAAGAGAGCTTCTGCGGTACTGGTCAGTTCCTTCCCTCACTGGGAATTATATAGTGTGTGTACTCTGCTCTGCGACAACTGGTAACTCATCACACTGTGCGTTTAAATAATTGTTTTGGTTTCTACCGTGCTGAGGGTTGTACCCAGGGCATTGCACACTACCCTGAGTTCCATACGTGGCCCACATTTGTACCTTTTTACAAGTATGGTATAGTCAATTTCAAAAGGTGTTTGGGAATAATCAAGGTAAGCTTCCACTATCCTTTACTCGTGGGCTCACAAAAATTCAGATCCTAAGGCCCAAGAATGTCAAAGGCACAGGTCCTACCTTGTTCCCAGAAGCATCCTTTCCCTTCCCTTCTTCCTCCACATGAAAGCGGAGGTTCTCCAGCAGGATGACAGTGCCAGCTGCTGGGTTGGCACAGGCATTCTCGACTTCTGGGCCCACACAATCCTTTAAGAAGAGAACATCCCTGGGGGAGGGAGGAACAAGCAATGAAGACTGGAGCAAGCTGAAAGCTGAGAAGCAGTGACAGCAGGCCTTACCTACCCCCGGAGCTCACCAGCACCGGAGCCCTGTACTTACTTGCCCAGCAGAGACTTGAGTTCTGCCGCAACTGGCTCTAAGGAGTACTTGTCAGGCATGGGAACACCATCAGGTCGGCCCAAGTGGCTCATAAGGACAATTGACTTGGCTCCATTGTCCAAGCAGAATTTGATGCTTGGGACAGCAGCCTTGATCCTATAAACAAGAAGACAAGACAGAAGACAGGAACAATGTTCTTCCGAGGAATTAGTGAGAACCATTTTAAACAGTAACTTTGTAAAATACAAAGTTTCCTCAAGTCTGAGGGTTGCAGAATTCAGGTTTGTATTCAGGAGAAGACAGACATGATAAAACCTACCACCTGGAACTCCAGTCTCATTATAGACCTGTTCCTCATGTGGAAAAGAACTTAGCCACCTGCAATCTACAGCAGGACCTGCAGGGGAGGTTAGCCCTTAGCTTCTAGGGGCTGGCAATGCACAAAGCTGGGCATGCACAAAGACAATCAGCAGCGGGGCAAACTGCACACGGTGCTGCACACCTGGGATCCCAGCCCTCGGGAGGGAGAAGAAAGAGGATCAAAGTTTAAGATCATCCTCAGCAACAGCAACTGTGGCCAGTCTGGAACACATGAGACCATGTCTATAAATCAACAACCTTGGCTCTTAAAGCGTTCCCCCCCATTCTCTCGAAAACAACTGATCACTGTTTCTATCCTCTGGATAAGCCAGGCAATGCATGACCAACACCTGCTCCCTTTTAAAAGTCTGAAGTGTGGGTAGTTGCTAGGCAGAGGATACCTTTGTGACCAGAGCCACTTGGCATGAACCCAAAGGAAATGAAATTAGCATACAGAAAGATATCTGCAAGCCCAAGTTTATCATAGCGATGTTCACAATGGCTAAAATGAAGACCTCACCTCGTTGCCCATCAGCAGATGAATGGAGGAAAAAAATGAGGATTCTACATACACATAAATCTTTTTTTTAAAAAACTCAATTTGGGACTGATGAGATGGCTCAGTGGTTAAGAACACTGGCTGCTCTTCCAGGTCCTGAGTTCAATTCCCAACCACATCTCACAACCATCTATAATAGGCTCTGATGGCCTCTTCTGATATGCAGGTGTACATAAATAAATTAAAAGAATTTAGTATAAAAAATAAAGAGCCAGGTATTAAAGCATATGCCTGGAACCCAACACCTGGAAGGCTGAGGCAGGACTCCAAGCTCAAGCTCAGCAAAAGCTGACACACTGTCTCATAAAAAATGTTTTGAAATAAAATCTTTCTCATAATTTTCAAAAAGCAACAACAGTGCTTCTACACGGGCACTGGAGAAATTGCTCAGTGGTTAAGGCTTGTAGCTATTCTAGAGGACCTGCGTTCAGTTCCCAGCAGCCATCAGCTGGCTTACAACTACCTCTAACTTCACCTTCAGTGTATCTAATACCCTCTGTGCGCTCCACAGGCAACTTCACACAGTGCTCCAATTCCCCCCATACATATTCTCTCTCATATAAAAATATATCTTTATAAAGAAATTCGTGTCTAGTACCCAAGACACGAGGGAGCTAAACTGACTGAAAGGGTTGCTTCTGAAGTCTTCTGATTTTTTTTAGAGGGCTAAATGCAAACCAAACCTTCCCACAAAAAATACCTCATTTGGGCTACTTAGAACAAATTCTGGCAAATCTACATGTAAGCTTAGAAATGACTGATATTGCCGGCCAGTGATGGTGCACACCTTTAATTCCAGTACTCAGGAAGCAAAGGATCTCAGTGAGCTTGAGGCCAGCCTGGTCTACAAAGCAAGTTCCAGGACAGTCAGGACAATTACAAAGGAACCTTATCTTGAAAACCAAAATTGATATTAAAATCCTTCTCTTGCAGTTTGTTTTGCAAGTCAATTAACCTTTAACTTTGATTCCCAAATTCCTTGAATTTTTTTTTAAAACAAGGAGAACTTTCTCAGGATGTTTTGCTGATAGTGAAGGATTTTTAGGGGGAGGGTAGTCTGGAGTTTTCTGTTTGGTTGTCTTAAGATATTTTTATTAATTCTTAAGAATCATAGTGTATGTTTTATTCATTCTCAAGTATTATACAAAAACCCCTCCCTCATTTTGGTTTGCTGAGGAAAGTTTTAGGATAACCTAGAATGGCCCGAAACTGGCTTTGTAGCTCGTGCTACATGACTTCCTACATCCAGCCTTCCAAGCACTAGCATCATAGACAAGCTAGAATTTTTGTTTGTTTTTTGAGACAAGGTCTCTCTATAGACCTGGCTATCCCAGAACTCTCTATAGACCAGGCTGGTTTTAGTCTCAGAGATCCCACCTGCCTCTGCCGCCCAAGTGCTGGGATTAAGGTCATGCACCACCACACCCGGAATAGGTGACTTCTTTCCAATAGTTTTCATAAATTGAGAATAATCCAATTCACATTGATAAGAAAGAAGGTTAGTATAGACCAAACAAAGTCTTATGGCTTCAATTGCTGTATTCCCCAGCATGTAAAGAAAGAAATCTGAGCCGGGCGGTGGTGGCGCACGCCTTTAATCCCAGCACTCGGGAGGCAGAGGCAGGCGGATCTCTGTGAGTTC
>NW_004949163.1:1167399-1177010 GCF_000317375.1 Microtus ochrogaster
CCCATGTACTCCTACATCTTAAACCCAAGCTGGGTTTAGCAGTAATCTTACCTTTGGTTATTTGTTATCTGGTTGTTCTTCATAGGAACATTGAAATCCACCCTAGAAAAGAAAAAGGCTTCAGTTTCAGAGTCATGATCAACTTCTTGGTCCCTCAAAAGTTTGAATTTCAAAAGTTCAAATCTCACCTTTAAAATAAGAGGCATTAAAAGAAGGTTGGCAAGATGGCTCAAGGGGTACAGGCACTTGGTGCCAAGTCTGACATGACAACCTGAGTTTTATCCCCAAAACCCTTGCGGTAGAAGAAAACCAACTCTTGCAAGTTGTCCTCTGAGCTCCACACCTTTGCCTTGATATATACAGTCTATGTACACACACACACACACACACACACACACACACACACACTAAATAGTAAATGTCATTTTAAAACTATTAAATGAAGACAGTACTCAGTCACTTGGAAGGGAGGGATGGGCCAGACGATGATCCTGCGGTATAGGTACATGTTCTTCTTGAACTGCTCACACAAGCGTGCTCATTTCAAAGAAATCTGAGTATATGGAAACCTTTTTAGATATGTAGCAAATAGTTTTTAAAAAATTTCAAACTAAGCCGGGCGGTGGTGGCGCACGCACTTGGGAGGCAGAGGCAGGAGGATCTCTGTGAGTTCGAGGCCAGACTGGTCTACAAAGGGAGTTCCAGGACAGGCTCCAAAGCTATAGAGAAACCCTGTCTCGAAAAACCAAAAAAAAAAAAAATTCAAACTAGTCTACGGTCATACCACCCTGAACGCGCCCGATCTCGGAAGCTAAGCAGGGTCGGGCCTGGTTAGTACTTAGATGGGAGACCGCCTGGGAATACCGGGTGCTGTAGGCTTAAAAAGAAACAAGAGAAAAGTATTCTTTATAAATTTAAAAAATAAAAAAAAATTCAAACTACAAGAACTTGTCCAGGAGATCTGGGAAGCTAAATGTAATTACACCTAAATGCACATTTATTTTAGCCTGGTATTCTCTATTTAGCCTGGTGGTATCTATAGCAGTCTGCGGGGGTGACAATGTGTAATATACCTTGATTCTAATTCTTTTGATACTGATTCTGGCTCCTTGTGAAAACATTCCCCCCCCCAAAAAAAAAAGAAATTCAAAAATAAAACACATCAAGAGAATTCCATTTCATTCTTTTCAGAGAATATCTGGCACACTAAGAATAGGAAAAAACCTAGGCTCCAGTATCCAGTTGATATCAGTCACTTTCAAAGAACCTGAGGGGAAAAAAAGGAGTGAAATGTGCCTATGGCCACTGACAGACAGACAAGTGGAAGGCAAGTGATTAAAATGAAAGCTAGTAATATACTGGCCTGACGGATTACTGCCTTATTCTTTTCTGTGGTGTTGCTGGGGACTGAACCCAGGGCTCTGGCCATGACAGACAAATCTACTACACACATACATCCCCAGCCGTTTTACCACTAGGAACCAATTCTTCGGAACTATTTCCTGTACTGTGGCTGATTTTAATGTCGAAGCCTGCCATGATTGAGACAGACTCATAAAATCTAGCTTGCTTTCATCTCCTGAAAAAATGCTGAGATTAAGTATTAGATTACTGTACCAATACATCCACTAAGACCATTTTTAATTCATTTTTTCTTTTTGGGGGGAAGGGTGGTTCTAGACAGGGTTTTTCTGTGTAGCCTTGGCTGCCCTAGAACTCAATCTGTAGATCAGGCTGGTCTCAATCTCAGAAATTCACCTGCCTCTGCACCACCACTGCCCAGCTTATTAATTTTTCTTAAATCTGAGAAGTGATTCTAGTATCTAACTCAAGTTAGTGAATGATAGATGGCTTAGAAGTGACAGAGTATCATGCAAGGGTTGGCTGTTATTATATGTTAATGATTCTCCAAACTAGAAGTGTTATTTGACAGATCAACCATATTAAAATCATTGCTGAAAAAACATCTAGGGACTACGGTACGGGCGACAGGACTGCTGTCCTTGTTTGTGAAACTCTTTCCCCTTTGCAAAGCTCTTCACTGTTCTTTCTTCCCGTCTGAGCAGTGACCCCAAGTCCTGCAGACCACAGGTTTCCTCCATGTGCTGAACACTAATCCGCCTCACCAAGGAGTTTAAGGGACATAGTCCTTGATTTAGATTTAAGGAAGCCTTTAAAATTAAATGGCACTATGCCTCTGAACAACGAAATACACTCTTAGCTGGTTTCTGGCACCTCAGGCATGCTCTTTAAATATCCTGAGCAGGTCCCTGCCAGCCTTAAAGTTCAGACCAAAGTGGATCAAGTATCCTATTACCGTGAGCCTCTCACAGCCTCCCAGGAAGGCTAATGGACACAAGGGTTAACTGCATAGGAGAAACAGCGCTGCCACCAAAACCTAAGAAGGAATGCCTTTGGGCTGAAATACCCAAACCTCTGTGGCCTCTGTCCATGCTCTGATGGCATCAGCTTACTTATGAAAACTGGATTAGTTCTCTCGCTGCCCTCTTGATGACTTCAACCTTTACCTAGACTCACACGTCTGCCTGCACTAGCTTTTCTTCTGAGGGCTCCAAAGCAGGGAAGAGCCTTCCCTACGCATCCCACTTATTCCTGTATATAATGCGTACCTTTTTTTCCACGTCCCAGGAATACTCAAGCTTTGCCTAAGGACAGGGTCAAGTATCACTACATACATCAGAACGGCTAAATTAAAAAATGACAACTGTAGCCAGGCAGTGGTGGTGCACGCCTTTAATCCCAGCACTCAGAGGCAGAGGCAAGTGAATCTCTGGGAGTAGGAGGCTAGCATGGTCTGTCTACAAGAGCTAGTTCCAAGACAGCCTCTAAAGCTCCAGAGAAACCCTGTCTCAGAAAAGAAAAAAAAAATGACAACTACCAAACTTGCAGTGACAATCTGTGCCTCAAAAACCCAGGTTTATCCACCCTTTGCTGATAAGCCAATTAAAACAGCCACATTAATAGCATAAAAAAAGCAGAAAGACACTGATTTAATGTTACCCCCATAAGACACAAGGAAATCCAGTGGCTCTCCAAATCCATCTTCAGAAAGCTGCCCACCACTGAGCCATCTTTGTCTGTGTAAGGTGTAACTTTGCAGGAAAATAGCCCAAGCTTTTCTTCTCCCAGCATGAAATTCCTGTTTTAATCATCTGATAGCTAAAATACCTCCTTAGTATATATATTCATTTCTGCCAGTCAGTTTTTCTACCACCCAATACTGGTGAGGATGCAGAAAAACTGACCACATTCCTAGCAGGAATGTGAAATGGTGAGCACCTTTGGAAAGCTATCTGGGGATGCCTCAAAAGGTTAAACATGGGATGGCTCAGTTGCAAAATGCTTGCAAGCCCAATTCTAGGTGTCTTACCCAAGACCCATGTGGTCAAACCAAGACTGACACCCCCTCAAAAAAAAATCCATAGCAGCTTTTGTAAAAGCCTCAAACTGGCAACAACCCAGATAGCATTCAATGGTTGGATGAATGATTCAACTACGATACACCCATACTGTGAAAAAATATCCAGCAATTTAGAGGAATATACTGTTGGTACATGTACCAACTTGGATAACTATTAAATGAACGTTGAGTGAAAGAGTGCATCTCCAAAAGTTACACTCTATTAATCTGTATATGCCATGCTTTTGCAATGACAAGTATTAAAAGTAGAGCACAGGTCAGAAATCACTGGGGATTAAAAATGGAGGGCATGATTAGAATCAAGTAACAGAGAGGAGACATCTTAGTGGTGATCAAACAATCCTATATGTTTGCTTGAGGTAGTGGTTATACAAATCTACCTATGATAAAACGCTAGAACTAAAAACACCCTTTCCACCAATGTCAAATTCCTACTTCTGACTTTGACCTACAATTATGTGCTATGCAGCCACTGGGAAAAACTGAATTTCTGTACAATCTTTGCAATTTCCTAGAAATTTGAAATTATTACAAAATATTAATTTTTAAAAAAAACCACTAAGTTAGAATATCAAATCTTAAATCCTAGCACTTGGGAGGCAGAGGCAGGTGACAGCCAGAGCTACACAGAGAAACCTTGTCTCGAAAACCAAAAACAAAAAAACAAAAAACAAAAACAACTCTTTATTGAAATCTCCCAGTTTCAAGGCCAGTTCTACTAAACGCTCAGAGGAACCATGCCCACTGGTGCCATGTGGTCTGACTGCTAAATTACACCCGTGATTCCATTTTCTTTCTTTCCACCAGGACTGTTGCTTTGTAAGTCACAACAAAACCAGTGAGTTTGGAAAAAATAATTTAAATTAAAAACAAAACAGGAAGGTACAAGAAAAAGAGAAGTACTTTACCAGCAAGCAAAGGATGACTAGTAACCTGTGAGTGGAAAGAAAGGAAATGACAGGGCAGAAAGGGGGAAATTTACTCAAATGACCTTGTAAAATCAACAGGAGTTGGAGGGAAGGAAAAAAACTGTTAGTGGAACCTGTTGGGGTTTCTGGCTATTTTAAAGCTACCCCAAAAGGAGCTGGGGTGACTGAGTGGGAGAGTACTCAAGCATAAAATACCTAAGGGTTGATTCCCCAGCACATCAAAAATAAATTACCCCAACAAATCAACTTCCCTTGCCAATTCAAACCAAGGGACTAGACAAGTCAGAAGAATATCTATCCTTCTACAGGGCAGAAAGGAGGCAAGTGAAACAGCCACTCCTCCAGAGGCCCCATTTCTGAAGCAATGCCAATAACTACAAAGCACTGAAACAAGAAGGTATTGAGCTCAACCAGGCACGGCTGCCCAGACTGCTCTAAAATCTAAGCCTACAATGCAACTCCCTATTCAAGAAGCATTGATAATGCAGAAACAAAGCAACTTTGCCAGTGTGGCCTTAAAAACAAATACAATGTATCCATACAAAAGAAAAAGAGATTGTAAACCCCAGACACAGTCTATTTCAAACTGTCCCTGGGTCATCATATCCAACAGTTTAGAGAATCTGATTGGTGGCTATGAGATCTAAATTCTAGTGCCAGTTCTACCACAACCTTGAGAGTTCAGTGACTTTCAACGTGTCATCAATTATCACACTGCTAGTTCAATAACCTTGAACATCTCCATCCGCAAAACTGGACTAGCCAATCATTTCAAGGCTCAAGGCTAACCTGTGTTAAGTGAAATCTGACTTGGTGCAAAGGGAGAAAAAACTGTTTCCTCCATTCTTACCCCCAACCAGAGTTAATTCCTTAACTGTAAGAGAAGAACTGCAATTACGGGAAGGTGAACAACACAATGTCCCACTGTCTTTCAGCAGCTGCACGCATCTGGAAGGGCCAGTCTCAAGCCAGTGGAGGCACAAGTTATTTTAAACCTTTTATGCTAGTTGCAGGCCAACATCTACCTTCTTAGTTTCACGGGGTTAATCTCATTTCCTTGGAGCAGCATGAAGAGCTAGAACCTGCCCTTTAACCCGAGGGTGGCTGGGATCTCTACTCCATCGGGATTACAAAGGTCTGTCCCATTTGAGACAACATGAGTGCTTTGTATGGGCACTGGGTTCTGGTTATCTGCACAGCAAGAAAGGGTCACCTGCCAAGTAATATTGGCTACGACAAAATATGTGGCTGTACAGTTCTCTCACTCCTAGCTGGAGAGGTAGGCTAGCCTCTGCTCCCTTACACGTGTGATAATATCTAAAAGATGCCCTCATTCGAACTGGCCCAAATTGTGAAAGGGACCAGGATTACGTCATTCACACACTGCCAATCAATCAACTGCTTCCAAAAAAGGTCAAGCCAGCAGCAGTCACTGCGATTATTTATGGACCTTCAAAATTACCATCCTTGAGTCCTATAGCTACACGAACAGCCGAGTTCATCAGTTACGTATATCATCATCCTTCACTCCTGAAAACACATTATAAATTAAGAAAGGCAGAAAGGTGTAAGTCCCATACACGCTAGTAAATTCTGTCAGGTAAGGGAGAAGCCAACTTGATAAATGACCAGGGATCCACGTGGGCCGACTAAGAAAAGAGTGCCATGTGCGTGGAGCCTTCCTCACTTTAACTAACATCCTGCTTCTCTAGCCACCTCTGAGGGTGAGGTTAGAAGCCTCCAACTCTGGGCGGCCACACCCTGTATGTGTCACAACCCTGATGCAAACCCCAAGCAAGGCCAGGAGTCCAACTGCAAGGTACGGCGGCAGAGGCCTGTTATATAAGCTGTACAGAGCTTCATCCAGTGGGCCTCACCTTCCCACCCACAATTCTTTGGGGAGAGAGACCTCCACTCCTGAACATTTAGAGCAACATCCTCTGGGGAAGAAATCTTTTTGTACCGGGACCAATGAAACGTGGGCGGTTTCGAATTCGTCAGAAATGGTCCAAAGACCGTGGGGGAAGGGAAATTAGCTAAATGACCTTTCAAGGTCCCTCCACTGGGGCCTAGAGATTTACAGGATAAGTATTAGGTCCCGTCTCGTTACAGGAGATGAAGCTGCATTTCAGAAATGGGAAAAGGATTGACTCCTGGGAATCTGAACCCTTTCTCGGTGGGATCCACTCCCCAAAGGACACTATTGGTCGCTTTTTATGCTAGAATCAGTTAGGAAGCATCAAACCCGGACAGTATCTGCCCCAACGGGGTGAGATGGACACCCCTGCTCTGCTAACCCAGGACCCCCGAGACCCAGCTGAAAACTAAGCACAACTTAGGGTGCACGGAAAAGCGTGCTTGCCAGGGCCAGAGAGGCTGTGCAAGAGCCCTAGGGCGTGAGAGCGGCAGTACAAGATTACCTCATCACGACCCGCTTTCCCTTCACGTCCAGTTTGTCCAAAGTCAGCTTGTTAGAAAGCGACATTTTGGCAACGCGGTAGGATCAAGAGGCTCGGTCCTGAGGAAGAGGAGATCACTGCGGCGGACGTGCGCTTTTGAAGCGTGCAGAACGCCGGTTGCGGGAGGACCAGAGGGCGCCCACCCCGCCCCTGGCTCCGCCCCTGAGCCTGCCCTTGGATCCGCCCCTTCCCGGCTCTGCTCCCAGTGTACGAAGCAGCAAAGCAACTATTGGCCGCCACCCAGAAGGCCGGTCCGCTTCCATTGCTCCGAGCCTCTGTCCATCTACAAGGGACTGGTGGGACGTGCGACTTCCATTTGTCACGTCCAGCACGACGCTAGCAGCAGGGGGAACCTTCCTGACTAGGGGCGGAGTAGAAGCGTTCGCGGTGGGGCCCGAAAGTTGGGAGCGGATGGCGCCTCAGGGTGGGCGTGGAATGTGTGCCGGGCCAGAGGCCACTAGTGCAGCCTAGTGCCCAGCAGCGCATGTTCCGGACTGCCTTGGAAAAAGCAGCACCCCCACCCGGTGGAATTACCAGGGGTCTTTTCAAAATCTTTGCAAATGCCATTTCCTTTATCTTCTGCTTTCTCAGCTCCCAAATGGAATGCTACATAAGGCCTTACTTAGTAATGGAAACCTTTCAGAAGTCAAAAAAGGACCAGGTCCTCCTGGCCCTTTTATAATAAAAAGTACGGTGTAATTGCCGTGGTTACTTTATTCATTGTAATGGCGAATACGTTCAGCATGTGTCATGTTAACTAACAATGCTCATAAAACGTCTAAGTACGTTCTGTTATTAAAGATGAAGTAACTGATGGACAAAGGTTTAATGTCTTACGTACGCATAACAGAGCTTCTAAGTGATTATTTCAATCCTGGGCCACTGGGACTTAGACTCCTTTGTGAGTGTAGCCTAGTGGTAAAGTGCATGTGATCCAATCTCCAGCACTGGAGAAAAGTCTAAATCTCTACTGACACTAATTTGGACTAAGGATGCAAGGTAAACGCTTGCCTACGGTTCGACACGAGGCAGCTACTTAATGAAAGGCACGTGAGAAATGTAAGCCCTTCCCCCACATTCCTCTGGTTCTCTTTTCCACCTCTCCCACTAGCTGACACCCAGGAGAAACTGACCAGACCACCTCTGGAAATTACTATATTATGGGAAGTAACTCAGACAATAGCATGTGTTTTCTCTCATATGCATGTGTTATGTAAGCATATATATATATATATATATATATATATATATATATATATATATATATATGTGGAGAGTGTAGATACAGGTCCACAAAGGGGGGGGATAAGAGAACAGGGGGACAAAAAAGGTAACAAAAGACATGTGACATGGAAGAGACAAAGAACTTCGGGCAACTGAGGAATGCTGAGAGCCTCCAATTGGTTATTTAATACTAAGTGGTCTGAAATTGTATACAATACATACAAGTAACTTTATACAGAGTGAGATGGTTTAATTACATAATTAGGTACAGAGAGAGAGAGAGAGAGAGAGAGAGAGAGAGAGAGAGAGAGAGAGAAAGCAGCCATGAATTGGAGAGAGGGACTGCACTTTTACCTGCTAAGCCATCTCCGGCCTAAAATAACAGTGAGAAACAGCCTAAGAGGAGAAGGCTTTGAGAACTGAAAAACAGGAAAATGAAAAAAATCTACAATTATACGTGTGAGGCCAGCTATGGGTGTTGTAACAGTGTTTAAGTGACAGCTTTCATCCGAGCAGAACTGAGACACCCTTCGTTACCGTCAATTTCCTCACCAGTACCTATCCCCTTCCTTCACTGCCTGCGGAAATCCGATTTAATAGCACGTTGGTATAGTGGCCAGTGCTCAGCAAGGATAGGCTTATGTCCTAGCGCCAAGGGATAAATCACTGGTGACCTAAGCCTGAGTCTGGGAATCCCATCCCCCACGTGCCCTTTTGTCACACATTAGTCTGGGAATGGGCAGTGACCCAACGTAGGTCAATGAGATAAAAGGAAAGCCTGCTGTGCTGAGAAACAACAGAGAACAGTGAAGCAAAGCCAGGCCTGTACCTATATTGATGCGTTCCTAATTAATAGAACGTTAGGGAGTAACTATGGATGACTTCTACACTAGGCCATAAATCTCTCTCTCTCTTTTCCTCCCCCACTTCTCCCCTTTCCCTCCTCTTCCTCTCCCTCTCTGATCTTTCATTCTGAGGACAGAAGCTTCCATGTATCGGGGACATTTAAATAGTTTATGGGGTAGCCCAGATGGTGAGTCTCTCAGAGCACCTTTAAACAGCCAGCATAGAACTGAGTCCTGCTGCCTGCAGTTCTGTAAGGGAGCTAGCTTGGAAAGGGACTGTGGTGCCCCCAAGGTCAGCTTTCAGATGTGATCCCCCAAGTCAAGTTTTCAGATGTGTGTCACCAAGGCCTGCATGTAATTGCAATCTCAGGAGGAGCTTCAAACTAAAACAAATTTAGCTGTTGTCAAATTCCTGACTCATAGAAAGTATGAGGCAATATTTATTGTTTTGAAGTACTAAACTTTGAGATGCTTTCTTACTCAGAAATAGACAAGTAATAGAGAGTTTTGGCAATGAATTTGTTCCGTGAAACAGAATAATCACCTACACATTGATAATGGTGAACACAAATTACAGAATAACTGAGCCCCTGAAGACGTCAGTGGGTTGCTGAATTTACCAACCACAGCACTATTGTGCCACCTGCCTTTCTGTCATGTGAAATAAACAAGCCTCTAGTGTGAGTGATAATTTTTTTTTTTTTTTGGTTTT
>NW_004949163.1:1180658-1189457 GCF_000317375.1 Microtus ochrogaster
GGAACAACTGGAAAATTTTTCATATTGATTGGATATTTGATGGTCTTTGGATATTTGATTTCAAATTTCAGGTATGATAGCTATACAGTTGTGTGGTGCTAATGTATCTCTTTGAGAATGTCAGACAGTCATATCCACCCCTCCCTCCTCACAATCCATCCCCGCTTCTCCTCAATTTTGATTTTTGAAGGGTCTTTATCTTAGACATACACTGAATTATTTTTCTTTTGTTGGTGATGTGAGGATTAAAGCCAGGGTCTTTAACCACTAAGCTACATCTCCAGCCCTCCAGGTATCACTGAAGAGCCCAGGCCACCTCCTTCCTGCCTCAACTTCCTTACTTCTAGCATTGTACGCCAGACTCATTTCATTGGCATTCTGTTGTTGTTGCTAATGATTTTTTTTGTTTTTTTGGTTTTTGGTTTTTTTTTTTTTTTTGCGACTCACTACACAAGATAGTCTGGCCTTGAACTCAAGGCAATACTCTTTCTTCAGCCTTCCATGCCCTGAGTTTACAGGTTTGAGACACCACACTTAACTGTTACTGACATTTTGTTTTTTGCGATAGGATTTCACTATGTCATCCTGGCTTACCTAGAAGTCACTCTGTAGACCAGGCTGGCCTCAAACTCATAAAGGTCCACCTGCCTCTGTGTCCTGAGTGCTGGGATTAAATGTGTGCAATGTGTGCTCAGTGCACTCATATTAGAAAACATGTGATGTTTGTTGCTGTAATATTACCTTTCATCATTGGCTAAGGCAGTCCCTAAAACTACCCATAATTTTTTTAGATGAAGTCTTGCTATATAACTCTGACTAGCCTAATACTCACTATGTAGAGCATCTCTCCTTTTTCAGTTTCCCAAGTGCTAGGATTACAGATGTGTCCACCATGCCCAGCTACCCTTATTCTATTTTCCCTTATTGTAATTAGTAAGTAATTTTCAGAAAGATGCAGTGAGGTTGTATAAATATCCCTTCCTTGTCTCATTGTTTTGACTGTTGAAGCTGTTATATGAATCTCATCTCTCTCTTTCTCTTTCTCTTTCTCTGTCTCTCTCTCTCTCTCTCTCTCTCTCTCTCTCTCTCTCTCTCTCTGTGTGTGTGTGTGTGTGCGTGTGTGCGTGCGTGCGCTAAAACTGTTCACCAACTACCAACTAAAATATTAAATAAAGAGGAAAAGGCTTTGCAAGCTAGTATTGCATGACTCAAAACGTGTCTGCCAGCTGGATTCCACCCATGAGCCATGAGGTTGTAACCTTTGCTCTTTATTTACCCATATTAAAATACAGTGTCTCAAAATAATTTGTGATGCTGAACACTGAGAGGGTGGTTGCCTTTGCAGAGGAGAAGTGGGTATTAACTGACCAGTCACTTAAGTACTTCTTAGATGCCAGTAATTTCCTATTATTCTGAGTGTCCACTGTAAACAGCTGTCAGGTTTGCCTAGGACCCAAGCACTCAATATTTGTAGGACTAGAATTAGGACAATGCCAGTATAATCACAACAGTTAGTCACCCTAACAGTTACATGTTTGTCTAGTGAAAGTTCACTGAGCTGTGTGTTTATGATTCATACATCGGTGCCTTGAACTGGGTCGAGAAGAGGTCTGCTTAGCGCAAATATAGAACTGATTGTTGTCTGTAGAATCTAGACTTCCACAAAGGGGGATTAAGGTTATATTATCATTTTCCTCAGTCGTATCATAGTGTTAAAGCTTGAGGTAATTAAAACTCTCAGATATGTTTTTCATAAACTATGATTTACACATGATTCCTCTTTCCTTCATACAAGTAATGTTTTTTATTTTATTTTTATTTATTTGCATTGGTGTTTTTCTCACAGGGTGTCAGATCCCCTGGAACTGGAGTTACAGTTGTGAGCTCCCGTGTGGGTGCTGGGAATGTATTTTTAACTGCTGAGCCACCTCTCCAGGGGCATACAAGTAGTTTTTAATCTTAGAGACATGAGCTCCATTAAAGTTCACTGTGCTTCTGTTTCTATCATCTTTTGCAGAACTGCGTCCTTGACTTTGAGAGATTTAATCCCTTAGTCCTGGCCCTCCTGTGGTCTTTTGCAGACTAATAAAGGGCATGACAGAGCTCTCATTCTCCCGACTATATCCACTTCCACTCTCGACATTTTGGTCACTACCACTACCTTTTTCTCTCAGTAGCCTGCTGTATTTGAATCTTGTGTCCTCCAAAGGTCCCCGTGGTAAGGCTCTACTTGGTGCCGTGCCACTGGGAGGTGGTGGAATCTTTATGGGGTGGGCCTAGTGGGAGGTTTTCAGGTCACTGTAGGTGTTCCCTTCCAGATCTGGGACTCTAACTCTTTTGTCTGTTTCTGTTTGGCTTCTGGCCGTGAGGTGAACAAGTATGCTCTCATGTTTTGCCATCAGTCAAAGCAACAAAGCCTTTCTCTGTATGAGTCTATTCATCTCAGTTAGGTTTTGTGGTTATGGGAAGCTCATTAACTCGTAATACTGACTCAGCTGTCAGTATAGCCCCAAGTATTTGGTGTTTAGTGCATTTTGTATTATAGATCAACTGAATGCTAGTCACAAAGCTGGGTAAATATGTGAAATTGTGAAGGAAATTTGGGGGGCTTTATTTTGTTGTTGTTGGGGTTTTTTGTTTGTTTGTTTGTTTGTTTTTCAAGATAGGTTTCTTTGTGTAGCCCTGGCTGTCGTGGAACTCGCTAAGTAGCCGTGAGGCTGGCCTTGAACTCATAGAGGTCTACCTGCCTCTGCCTCCTGAGTGCTGGGATTAAAGATGCGCACCACCGCCACTTGGCTGTGGAGGAAGTTTTTTAATTTACTAAGTAAAATGTCAATGTTACATGCTGTTCAGAATTGAGGAAGCAATTCTTAATTGAAATGATACCCCATTGCTTTTAATGTATTCTGTCGGATACAACCAACTGACTTATTACTGATAGCTCACAGTTAATTCCTTTTCCAAAAACTTCTCTTTGTTGTGAAGAGCGCTGCCTTGCCTACGACACGCCCCCATTCCCAGGAACATCCACCAAACAACAATTGCTCAACGGAGTCACAAAGGCCTAGTCTGTATGCATCACCTCTGGGCTATTTCTAAAGGTCCACGTGCAGCTCAGAATTGTCTAGCCTTCCAAAAGTCCACCTGTGTCTCAGAAACGTCTATAGGCTGAACCTGCCATTGCACCTTTTCCCTGTCTGTATTTATTTCTTTACTCCTTTAGGAGTTTTGTTCCTATTTATTCCACATTTTTATTTAAAATTTTACTTTTCATTTTACATATCAACCGCAGCTTCCCCTCCCTCCTCATATCCCCCCCTCACCTCCCTCCATCCCACCCCCATCCACTTCTCAGAGGGGGTAAGGCCTAGCAGAAGCGCTCCACAATCTAGTGCCATATAAATCTCAGCTACTTTTTCCCAAAGAATACTTGGAAGAATTCTAAGAGTACCTCTATGATCTTTCACTCTACCATCCATATGTTTGTATAATTCTCACCCCTTAAATATGAGCTGAACCTGTCCGTTGCTTGTATCCAACAGAATATATTAAGAACATGGGGTATCATTCCAGTAATTAGATTTGTTACATAGCCCTGGGAACATAGTATACATGAAGAAACCGCCCTTGCTGGCTCTGAAGTAAACGCCCTTTTGTGCAAGGTCCTGTGGAGAGGGGCGCATAGCAAGTGTTAATTCCACCAGTTGAGAATAAGACCACCACCACAATTTAAAGCCAAATTTGAAGCAAGCATTAATTAAATTCTGGCCAGGAAGATGGATTCCGACTACGTCCACTCCTGGATTCCCAGGAAATGGCCACAAGTCCCATCTGGCAGAGGCTTAAAAAGGCAACCTCACAAGGCTACCGTATTTCTCATATCCTGTCTACATACCTCCTGCCTACATGTGATCAAGCACATTTGGGTCACACAAACTTGTTTAGGGGAGTGAAAACATGTGGCTTGTTATCTCCCATAAACAGGAACCTCAGCATTTCTGAAAGTATCTGTCCTTGAGCAATGGGATCATAGGTTAGGGAAGGATAGTTTTGTTTCATGGGTCTCTTAGGTACATCAATTTTTTAACAGTTTATTCATTTTTATTTTTTTGTAAGCTGGTGTTTTGCCTGCATGAATATCTGTATGAGGATGTTGGATCCCCAGGAACGGGCATTACAGACACTTGTGAGCTCCCATGTGGATTCTGGGAATTGAACCTGAGTTCTCTGGAAGAGCAGCCAGGGTTCTCAACCACTGAGTCATCTCCCTTAGCTACTGAGTCATCGCTACAATCCCTTAGGCACAGTAATTAAAACTTAAGATGTGACTTTGGCTCTCACACAAGGAAGTATGGGGAGACCCTAGGATGAGTAAGATCTACCCCCTGGTGAGTAGCCAGCAGGAAAATAGGGCCTAAGTCCTTCAACTAGAAGATAAACATGGCCGACAATGTTAAGGAAGAATACAACTGCTCAGTTGAACCTCTGATGAGACTACTTCCTGGATGATAACTAAAGCATATCCTTAGTGACATATGCTCAGGTTATCTAGATGAGATGTACTCCAGACTCCTGGCTGACAGAAACTGGGAGATTGTGAAAACGTTTTACTTTAAACTGTGAAATTTGTTTCACAGAAATAGAGAACGATGGGGGCTGGAGAGATGGCTCAGCGGTTAAGAGCATTGCCTGCTCTTCCAAAGGTCCTGAGTTCAATTCCCAGCAACCACATGGTGGCTCACAACCATCTGTAATGAGATCTGATGCCCTCTTCTGACCTGCAGGCATACACACAGATAGAATACTGTATACATAATAAATAAATAAATATTTAAAAAAGAAATAGAGAATGAGTACTAGCACATGACACTAAATGTTAGCATATGTACTCATCGGAAAAATGAGGAAGGCGGATCGCCAAACAGGTCTCCACATTGCAGCAATGGAACACAAGCCCTAGGAAATCAAACCTTTTCAGTCAGTCTCTGTCGGCAATGAGATCAGACTAGAATTCAGGGTCCAGAGGAATACTTTGCCAGGAAAAGACTTCTCCCAATTCTGAAAACTTATTCTGCAGCTAAACCTACAAGTGCAGATTCCCTGGCTTTTGCTTCATCTTTCCTATGAAGTATAATACTGTTACATGAAAGGCAGAGTAAAGAAGAGGTTCCCTGCCCTTAAGGGTTTTATCTTCTGGTATTTTGACTGTTTGTTATGTGAGGGGTGGAACCAGCTCTCCCAGGCCCCTGGTGAGGACTAGAGCTAGCTTTCCCAAGTTCTGGGGATAGCTCTCCTATGAAGGTCAGAACCAGCTCTCCTGTGCCTAGGCCAGTGAGGAGCTGGATCGGCTCAGCACAGCCCTGTACTTCAACGTCTGGTTCAACACAGGGTTCATTGTGTGTTTTGCATGGGCCCTTGTAGTAACACGGGCAAAGGACATCAACAAAGACCCTGGCTGTGGTAGGGCTATGAACCCAGACATGACCCCTGGCCACAGCTCAGCTGGACATCACCATGGCCCCCAGTAGGTATGCAGGCCAATCTAATCTGGATGGCCCTGGTGACAGCACAATCCTCGGGCACCAATATGGCCTCAGATGTCAGACCAGACCCCCAGCATCTGCACAGCCTTCTGGGTAACAGGGGGATTTATGTTATTTTTTAATGTCTAGATAAACAATGTAAATAATTGATTTTCCTCTAATATTTATTCATATGAAACATATATTGTTTATTTAAAAAGAATTCTTTATTTGTGATGGTTTTGGCATGTGGCTCAGACTGACCATAACTCTCGATTATTCGGAATGATTTTATTATGGAAGTTAGTTTTTTACTGTTCTTTGTTTGTTGTGGGTTTTCTAGGTTCGTTTTTTTTTTTTTTTTTTTTTTTTTTTTTTTTTTTTTTTTTTTTTTTTTTTTGTTTTTTGAGACAGGGCTTCTCTGTGTAACCCTGGATGCCCTGGAACTTGCTCTGTAGACCAGGCTGGCCTCAAACACTCAGAGATCTACCTGCCTCTGCCTCCCAAGTGCTGAGATTAAAGGCGTGCACCATCACTGCCCAGCTGGAAGTTAGTTTTGTTTTGCGTTTTTGTTTGTTTGTTTTTTCTTTTAATGTTCATTGGTGCTCTGCCTGAATGTATGTCTGTGTGAGGGCACCATTTCCCCTGGAAATGGAGTTCCAGACAGGTGTGAGCTGGCATGTGGGTGCTGGGAATCGAGCCTGGGTCCTCTGGAAAAGTGGCCAGTGCTCTCAACCGCTGAGTCTTCTCTCTAGCTCAGCAAGTTAGTTTTGAATAGAACTCTTTTATAGCCTACCATTTTAATAAAGTGAATTTTTCAGTCAGCAGGTAACTCTCTGACATAGGGAGTTACTTCAGTGCCCTAAGCTCTTTGAAGCACTCTGGTTTAGGTGCTAAATCACATGGCATTACTGTCATTACTTTGTGGCTTTATCCCCATCCTTTAGTTTAGCAGTGTCTGTAACCCAGGTTCCCTTTCACAAGCAACTTGAACTTTCCCAAAAGACAAAAAAAGGCCACTTAGGCCTCTTGATCCCCACTCCCTCCTTCTTTCTTAGATTCAAGCGAGGAGGCAAGGAAAGGGAGATAGAAAGTTCAGAGGTATAAAAAGACTCTGGCTTGTGTTCCCTGGGAGGCATCTTTTTGCCAATTAATTTATTAACAAGCCCCAAGAGTTGTCTTGGAAATAGATTGCTGTCTCCATGGACATGCGAGCAATGGGAAAAGAGGCAACAGAAAAAGCACACATTCAGCTGCACAGACATGGAGAGAACAAGGAAAACAAGCGCCCAAGAGCTCCAGCAAACAGAAAATAACACTGAGTTCCCTACGCTCAGTGCTATTTGCTGAGAACGTGCTATTTACATAGGAAGGGCAAGGAGTCAAAGGTGCGTGAACCTGGAATACCCTGGCATCAGTCGTCCGTTGCAAATTCCTGAAGAGGAGGTGTTATGCGATTATTTAGATTACAATGCCCCAGTTCTAAACTCGCATCCTTAACACCACCATCATAACCCACACTATTTGCTCTTCCTTAAAGTACAGAACACCTAACTTTTAGTCAAGCCATAGCCATCCAGCAAGAGACTACATTTCCTTATTTCTCTTGCAGCTTCAAGTACCTATGTGATCAAATTCTAGACTTCCTGGATTGTTCCACGGTGTAACCCTGCTAAGAAATTCATGCTTTCTTCTGACTTTTACTCTTTCCTGCTGGCTGGAAGATGGCAAAAGCTACTGAAGCCATTTTGAACTCCTTAACCTGGGCCGCTCACCTCTACACTATGAACATGACAGAGAAATGAACTTCTATCACCTTTAAACAACTTGTGTGAAATTTTGAGTGTTCATTGCAGTATCTATCTTATCCCTAATAAGACCATGCTTGAACTAACCTTGAAAAAGACACCACATACACCTCCCCAGTACACATCACATACATGCATGGCGGCGCAGAACATGAGAAGACAGAGCAATGAGAGATAATAGAAAGTCTATTGGGCTAGGCAATGGTAGCACATGTCTTTAATCCCAGTACTCTGAGGCAGGTGGTCTACAAAGACAGTTCCAAGACACCCAGGACTGTTACACAGAGAAAACCTATCTTGAACTGCCTGCCCCCACAGAGAGAGGAAGGGAGAGAAAGTCCATTGGGCCATTGGTAGATTAGTGGGAATAAATATAGATTTCTTTTAAAAATAAGTGGTGCTGGGTCAACTGGGTAATTACATACTGAAATAACTTTTTTGGTAATTTTATTTCTTCATGATGCTGAGGATGAAACCAGGACCCCATACATTCTAAGCAAGCGCTAGACCACTGAGCTAGACTTCTAGCCTAGAAAGATAAGATTCGATTTTCTTTTTTACAATACAGCAGGTAAAATTCTAAATGGACAAAGATTTAGTGCTTTTACCTTTTTTACCTTTTATTTATTATGTATACAGTGTTCTGTCTACGTGTATGCCTGCAGGCCATAAAAGGGCACCAGACCTCATTATAGATGGTTATGAGCCACCATGTTGGTGCTGGAAATTGAACCTAGGTCCTCTGATAGAACAGTCAATGCTCTTAACCTCTGAGCCATCTCTCCAGCCCATACTTTTACTTTTAAACCAGCAGTTCTATTTCTGTGAACTTATTGCAAAATAGATCTGCACTTTATAGATTAAAGGATAAGTATTTTCTCATTGTGTATAAAAAAAAGACAAGAAAAATCCTTGAGCATTACAGATCTCCTTACATTTAGTTAGGTTTTGCCAAATTGACACAAGCCAAAAAGAGGGTAGAAAAATGCCTCCATCACGTTGGCCTGTAGGCAAGTTTGTGTGGCATTTTTTTTAAATAAATGATTGATGTGACCACTGTAGACAGTGACATTCCTGGGCAAGTGATCTTGGATTGTATAAGAAAGCAGGTTGAGTAAGCCAAAACAATAAGCTACTAGCAAATGTTTTTCCATAGACTCTCAGCACACCAGGCTTCCTCTTTGATTCTTGTGGATTGATAGATACATCTTTAAATCACTAAATATTATTCTGAATATTATTATTCTGCTCCCTAGACATTTCACAGTTTATACAATGACCTATTGAAAGACATCATGGCAGCTTCCAAGTTTGAGCAATCTTTTTTTATATTTATTTATTTATTATGTATACAATATTCTGTCTGTGTGTATATCTGCAGGCCAGAAGAGGGCACCAGACCTCATTCCAGATGGTTGTGAGCCACCATGTGGTTGCTGGGAATTGAACTCAGGACCTTTGGAAGAGCA
>NW_004949163.1:1189942-1200202 GCF_000317375.1 Microtus ochrogaster
CTTGCCATCAAGTCTGACAACCTGAGCTCAATCCCCAGGATTGAAGGAAACCTACAGATTTGAACATTTTTTGTTTATTTTTCAAGAAAGACTGCTGTTGTTTGTTTGTTGTTGTTGTTTACACTCTTTTGGCTCTTTGGGGAGCCCACCACTCAGCTCCCAAATAAATCACACAGAATCTTATTATTATTTATAAATTCCCAGCCTTAGCTTGGCTTGTTTTGAACAAGATTTTCTTAACTTAAATGATTCCATATACCTTTTGCCTCTGGGCTTTTATCTTTAGCCTATATACCTTTTTTTTCACTTATTATTCCGTGGTGCCTGACTCCTGGAGTCCTCCTCCTTCTCTTGCCCCTAGATCTTTTTTCCCTGATTTCTCCTCCTATTTATTCTCTCTGCCTGCCAGCCCTGCCTATGCTTTCTCCTGCCTTGCTACTGGCCATTCAGCTCTTTTTTTATTTATTTAACTTTATTTTATGTGCATTGGTGTGAAGGTGTCAGATCCCCTGGACCTGGATCTTCAGACACTTGTGAGCTGCCATGTGGGTGCTGGGAATTGAACCCTGGTCCTCTGGAAGGGCAGTCAGTGCTCTTAACCACCGAGCCATCTCTCCAGCGCAGCCATTTGGCTCTTTATTAGATCATCAAATATTTTAGACAGCTTCACAGAGTTAAACAAATGCAACATAAAAGAATGCAACACATTTTTGCATCATTAAACAAATATTCCACAGTATAAACTAATGTAACACATTTTAAAATAATATTCTATAAGAGTTTCTCTGTGCAATAACTCTGGCTGTTCTAGAACTCACTCTGTAGACCAGGCTAGCCTCAGACTCACAAAGATCCACCTGCCTCTGCCTCCTGAGTGCTGGGATTAAAGATGTGTGCCACCACTGCTTGGCTTAAATGTGTTTTCTTATTGAATGGGAAGTTCAACCCTTGGGCTAAACTGACAGGTAAGCAAGCTCTTGGAATGCACCCGTTTATGGCCCAGGGCTGGGATTATAGGCCGGCTTTTTCCATGACTATTGGGATTTGAACTCAAGTCCTCCTGTTTACAGAGTAAGCATTCATATTCACAAGCTATCTTCCCAGTTCCCTCTTTCAAATACAGATATAAAAAGATTAAACCACCCAAAGTCTTACCACTCAGTGATCAACACTGTTAATATTCTGGAGTGTGCCTTTATAAAATTGTAATTTCAAGTCTAGGCATATAAATGTACATATATGAACATGGGAGTTTCCTTGATATCTTTTTCACAACTTACAAAACAACTTGCAATATGCTTCTTTCCACTTGGGTAAATATATACACTTAGATTCTCATTGATGAAGACTTTATAGCACCACACTCTATGGACATATTATAAATTATCAGTGTATTCCCACAACATTATTATGATTTTCAATTTTTCACCATTATAAAAAAAATACTTCAAGAAATAGCTTTAAGGCTGGAGAGCTACCTGGACAATCAGATCCCAGCACCCTCATTGGGCTGCTCACAAAGGCTTTTGACTCCAGCTCCCAGGGTTCTGACGCCCTCTTCTGGCCTCATTAGGCACCAGCATGTGCACTCACACAGACACACATAAAGGAGCTCTCATGATGCAGCTCCACTCCCTCCTCTCCCCATTGCCAGCTAGCTTCCCTTGTAAAGTTGGTGCCATATACCATCCTTCTTTGTCCTACCCTCAAATCCAAATTCCAAACTCAGCACTCTGTGCTATCCACTCAGCACACAGTCTCCAAAGGGTCACTCCTATCTATTAATTATCAACACAAGAGTGAATCACAAAAAAAAAAGAGTGAAGCCGGGCGATGGTGGTGCACACCTTTAATCCCAGCACTCGGGAGGCAGAGGCAGGCGGATCTCTGTGAGTTCGAGACCAGCCTGGTCTACAAGAGCTAGTTCCAGGACAGGCTCCAAAGCCACAGAGAAACCCTGTCTCGAAAAACCAAAAAAAAAAAAAAAAAAAAAGAGTGAATCACACTGCGGAGATGGCTCAATGTGTAAAACGCTTGTTCTGCAAACTTGATCACCTGAGTTTAATGCCTAACACCCACATGAAAGTTGAATGCGGCAACCAGCATCTATAACCTCAGCGATAGGAAAACAGAAACCCCTGGGTCTTGCTAGCCAATCAATGAACTCGAGAGTCAGAGAAAGACCCTGTCTCAAAACACAAGGGGGAGAGTGATCAAGAAAGACATTAGCACAGGCCGCGCGAGCGCACACACACTTGATTTGGGATGTCTGACCTCTAGAACTGTGAATTATATTTTTCTGTTGCTTTAAGTCACCACATTTGCAGCAATTGATTATAGTGGTCACAAGAAGCGGACACACGGTGTTGCCTGCTCTATATCTGTTAGCACTGGAGTGTTTAGCCCGCCCATTAGTAAAGAACAATGGGGCCAGCAGGACATCATGGGTTGGCCCCCAGTACCTTCTCCAGCACTGTCTGATTGGGTATTCCTCAGCTAACCACCAGGTGGAGGTGCTGTACAGGAGATGGAGAGGAACTGATTTCTAGTTCATGCTTTCTGTATTCTTTTCTTGAGGTAAGATCTTACCAGGCTGCCCTCTAACTCATTATATAGCTGAGAATGACCTTGAACTCCTGATCCTCTTGCCTCCACTTTCCAAGTGCTGGGATTGCAGGTGTGCATTACCACACCTGGATCCCTCGGCCCCGCCCCTTTACACAACTTATTTGTTTTTATCCTTCCTATCCATAAAATCAGAATCTTCTTCCCTCAAGCAGCATGGTTGGCCCTTGTACATATTCAGGCTGCAGATTATTTCTCTCTCCCTCCCTTCCCTCCTTTTTCTTCCTCCTTTCTCCTTTTATTATAACATCTCGTGTAGGCTAGCCTAGAACTCAGTATGTAGTACAATAGTATGTATTCAACTCCCAATCCTCTGGACTCCACCTCCTGAGTGCTGAGATGAAAGACATGTAGATGACCACACCCAGCGTATGTGGTGCTGAGGTTCAAACCCAGGATGGCATCCCTATTAAGACAGAACTCTTCTAACTGAGCTACATTCCCAGGCGCCACTTTCGGTATCTCCAGGACTGAAAAGGAATTGGTTCAACAAGGTCATGCTGTGTTGCCCAGGCTTGCTGAGAATTCAATCTTCTTGCCTTAGCTTCTCAAGTATCTACAACTACAGGTAAGTGCCACTGTGCCCTGCTGAAGATCTGTTAGCATTTACAAAGCTTCGGATGCTGGGAAATTGCAACCTTTGATCTGGATCTACTGGTACATGCCTATAATCCCAGCTACTAGGGAGGCATAGACTGGAGGACTCCATTGAGTTTAAGGTCTGTCTGGGATGCAGAAGAAGTTCAAGATCAGCACAGGTAACTTAGTGAGACCCTGTCTCAAAATAGAACATCAAAAGGGGGCTGTGGATATAACCCAGTGGTGAATTAAGCTCTAGTTTTAATTCCAGTATAGTAATAAATAAGAGAAATAAACAAATGCTGTGAACTCTGGAGAAAGTGCAGGTTTGCCTTTAGGGTTGGTCTTAACAAATGTTGAGGTGGACAAGCTGGTGCCACTGTATTTATAGTGGCTTCTCTTTAATAAGACTATGATCAGACACACGATGCTTTTTCCCCTCCAGCTCCTTCTGTCAGGAGGAAGATGGGTTTCTTAGCTAACATTCGTGGGCCAGGAGTGCCAATGAGCCCGTGTACGCATTATTTCCCTTAATCTTTACCACAATTTGGAAAATGCTGACTTGATTTTGCTAATTTCATAGATGGGACGCACAAAGTTTAGGGAAGTTGAGCATCAGAATTAGTTACTATCTGGCTATCAATTTCTGTGGTAATGTTAGGAATTTGGCTTCTGGCCATCTTTCCTTTCTTTGATTTACTCACAAACCGCATCATTGATTTGATCCTTGAACATTGTACAGCATTACAATGGTTTGATTACATTTGAGTACATTGATTTGATCCTTGATCATTGCACAGCATTACAATGATCATTTTCTGTAGAGATGCTGTATTCATTACTGCTCTAGTTGTCGTGATCATACCTGGCAAAGGCAGTTGAAGAAAGGAAGGGTTTCTACTCAACTATCTACTCATGGTTTGAGTTGAGTCGACTGCAGCGGGAAAGGCAGGGTAGCTACCGTGTGAGGCTGCATCGGCAGCCAGGAGGCAGAAGGAGATGACTGCTTCTGCTCGGCTCGTTTTCTCTTTTTTATGCAGTCTAGCTACCATCCCATTCCCACCACAATCAACCCACCTACAAATGCCCTCACAGACATGCCCAGAAGTCTGTCTCCTAGGTGATTCTAGAGCTATCAAGTTGACAGCCAATACTAACCATCACCTATATGTTGTATACCTATGTAGCAAATTCCATCAAAAAAAAAAGTTAGTTGACCTTCGATGTTCAACCGGAATCTGTCGCTGTGCTTAAAACCTTTGCCTTCCACTAAATGCTTGTTAATGTGTGATTTGGGGAAATACCGTAGTTAGACCTCGAGGTAATGACCTTTTCATTGCTGTGACAAAATCCCTGAGGAAAAGCATCACAAAGAAGGAAAGATTAACTTTGACCCATGACTTCAGAGGTTGCAGTCCCTGATAGCTTGACTCCACTAGCTTTGGGTCTGTGGTGAGGCAGAATAGCCTGGTGGGGATCACCATGGAGCAATGTCTTAAACCTCAAAGACAACGGAGAAGGAGTCAAGGTCACAATATACCCCTCAGTGCTTGACCCGCTGACATAACCTCCCACTGGGCCCCGAGTTCTAAAGCTTCTACCAGCACCCAATAAATGCCACAATCTGGTAAACAGGTCTTTATTTACAATATGAGAAGTTTGGTGGGGGCCACTTAAAATCCAAATCATGACAGGCTCTTGTTCATGTCTCTGTGTTTAATGATTTAATATGGAAAGAGCCCCTGGCAAACTTCATCTGTGATCTACTTACCACTGGCCATCAATAATAAACTTAAATGCACCCTGAAGGAGAAGTACATACTCAAGTGAGATGATTACATTGAGCCATTATTGAATCAAGTTAATGTTCCTGGTTTATAGATAGATCTGCACAGCAGCCAGTGTCCAGACACATCTAGAAACCTGGTTGTATACATGCTGAGCTAATTGCCCAATTTTCCTGAGCTAATGGAAGAAGGACACTCACATTGCTCAGTTTTATATGAATATGTAACATATTACTGTAGATGTAGTGAGAGAGATCAAAGCTAAACCAGTATGATAGCACACACATTTAATCCCAGCACTGGGGAGCTGGAAACTCAGGATCAGTAGTTCAAGTAGTTCGGCTACATAATAAGTTCAAGGTCAACCTTGGATACATGAGATCCTGTCTCAAAAATTAAACACTCACACAAACAAAAATCTTCATAATGTAGCTTTCAGATCCTCTATTTTATTATTTTGATAATTAGAATGAACATTATTTTGGACAAACAATTAAATTGACCCAAGAGTAAAGAGCCCTTGGGTCAATTTTAGAGCATTATGTATCTTCATACAGAGACATGCATCCTCACTAAATTCCATTTAATAGCATAACTCTTATATATCTGCTATAATCATAATTTATTTGGATTTCACTGTGCCTATGTTATTCTTAGGTTTATAAATAGCAGCCTTTAAAAATAAAGCAATATATGGGCCTGAAAAATAACTCAACCATAAAAGTGCTTACTTCCATGCCTGAATATCTGAGCATGATCCCTAGGACCCCACACAGTAAAAGGAGAGAACCAGCTCTCAGAAGCTGTCTTCTGTTATACACTCACACACACACACTCACACACACACACACACACACACACGATATATTATATATAATTATTATTGACCTAACTTTATATTTTTTGGTAGAATGATTAAAATGCAAAAAAACAAGCATGGTCATAGGTATGAAAATTTTGGCTAAATATTAATAAAATTTATAATGGCAAAATTACATTATTGTTACTGTTATTTTTAAATTGTTGTTGTGTGTGCACATATGATATGTGGGGGGAGAAGTAGCTTCAAGGGACAAGTCATGGAGTCGATTCTCTCCTTCCATCCTTGAGTGGATTCCTGGAATCAAATTCAGGCTTGTTTGGCAAGTGCCTTTATCTACTGAGCCTTGGCACCAGGCCTGTTACTGTTATTTTTTTAAGAGATATTACACAAAGAGAAATCCGAAGACTATGTAATGATTAAATGTTAATCACTGTGTCACCTAAGGAGAGTTAATTTTTGAAGCTAGAAGGACATTGCCAGAGTAACTGTTTAACCCAGAGTATCTCAAACTTTGCTGAGCCTAGGAATCACCTGGGAGTGTTGCTGACAGGCAGATTCAGGTTCAGTCAGCCTGAGATTGTGTATTTCTAGAAAGCTCTCAGGGTATATCCTCACGCTTGGAGTTTGTGTGACATTGTGACTAGAAAGCAGTCGTGTTGACTCTCTGCCTCTTGTTTGGTTTGGTTTGGTGTGGTTGAAACAGGGTTTCCTTATATAGCATATGTTTGCTTCAAATTAATGATCCTCCTGATCAGGCCTGGCTCTGCCTTTTAAATCATTACCAATCCTATTAATAGAATAGGTGTGGTCACAAGAAAGTACAGTAACTGGGCCCCGGACCTTAGTAGGCCCTCGACCTTAACACAACTGACTCCATAATGGGAGTAGCATTCAGGCCATAAAACTCAGCATATAGACAGTATCATCTGCCAAAATGAAAACAAAGACCTAATCCATCGGTCTATAATTCTGGAAAGTCTCAAATGTAGCAGCTTTGCCTTTTGGCCTCTGTAGTCCCACGTTTGGCTAACTGTTCTTGTTAACTGAAATAAGTCTTTGTTGACAGGGGTTTCTGTCCCACCCAGTCCTGTAGCCATTCAGTTCCAAAGAAATACACCGAGGTCTACGTTAAATACAAAACTGGTTGGCCCAGTAGCTCAGGCTTCTTATTAATTAATTCTTATAACTTAAACTAGCCCATTATTCTTGTCTATGTTAGCCACGTAGCATGTGGCAAGGCAATCACATCTTGCTTCCTCTGCATCTGGGTCAAGACTGCAGACTCAAACTTCCCTCTTCCCAGAATTCTCATTACCCCATCTCTACTTCCTGCCTGGCTACTGGCCAATCAGCATTTTATTAAAAATAATATAGGTGACAGGATAAAAGACCATTGTCCCACAGCATAAGTCAACCTAGGACATAGTTTTGTGCTTAAAAACTCAACCCGAGAAAAGCTTGGAACTACGCTGGGATCCCAAATACAAGTGTGGTCATTGGCTGACTAATAAAGACTTTCTCTTGGCTTAACCCATGCCTGAGCAGTATTCTCAGGTAGAGACCTCACAACAATACACAATCCATGAGGAGGTGGAGACATTACCCCCTTTTCATGAATACAAAACTGATCTTGAAATTGTGGTTAGGAAAAGCTTGAAAACCACACAGGTAGGCCTCAGATTCATTTCCCAATGGAGAAGTCTCTGATCCTCTTTTCAGCATTCATAGGGAAGAACATTTCAGTTCTTCAAAATCAATTAAAGCGTAATATATTTCCATCTTTAGAAGAAGAATGGTGTTTGTTTTTATAGTTTAATTTTTTCTGCTATAAGACTTTCTACTTCAGACTTGTTAAAAAGAGAAATTATATAAAGATTTTCAAACGTCTTTGATAAAGAGAGAGCCCAATGCTTTTATTAAAAATTAAAAAGTGCAGCCGGGCGGTGGTGGCGCACGCCTTTAATCCCAGCACTCGGGAGGCAGAGGCAGGCAGATCTCTGTGAGTTCGAGACCAGCCTGGTCTACAAGAGCTAGTTCCAGGACAGGCTCCAAAACCACAGAGAAATCCTGTCTCGAAAAAAAAAAACAAAACAAAAAAAAGTGCTTGGAGCTCTAGTAATTTCATCTAGGAAATGAATTTTCTTGTGTCCTGGCTAGCTAGTTAATATTTAACACATAACAACAGATAATGCAAACCCTGTGAAATGAATGAATACACCTTGAACTACAGTGCCATCCCTCCCAAGCCCCAAACAAAAGTGACGACAGTACCGGTTTATCAGTGATGGCACCAAACAGTATTTCTTTCATTCAATTCATCATCATTATCATCATTGTCATCATCGTCTGTGGGTGAGAGAGACAGAGTCACAGAGAGAGACTTTGTAGAGTCAGTTCCCTCCTCCCGTCTCCATGGGGGCTCCAAGGATCAAACACAGGTAATTCTATTTTGAGGCAAGTGCTCTTGCCTGCTGATCCGTCTTGATTGTCCTCACATTTCTCTTACATTTCAGACTTACTTCTTTTGATTTTATATGTATGGGTTTTACCTGAATGTATGTCTATGTACCATGTGCATGCAGTTCCCTCAGAGGCCGGAAGAGGAGGGGGGTCATATTCCCTGAAAGTGGAGTTATGTGGCTCTGAACCACCATGTGGGGACAGGGAACCAAATCCCTGTCCTCTTAAAGAAGAACAAGTGATCTTACCTACCCACCCACTTCTCCAGCCCCTACTGCTTTTTCAATGTCAACCACAGTCCACTTCTCAGATTGCTTCAGGGGTGCAGGACCATTGGGTTGCAACAACTGTCTATCGCTTTACCGAAGTGGTTCTTAGAAGCTTTGGGCTAACCCCCACCGATTTCCTCTCTGGAGACTGATCTGGAGGGGGTGAAGCTGATATAATTCTAGCTAATAGTAGCAAGCAATACCTCCTCCATGGACACATGACTGATGCCCTCACACAAGCCCCCAAACCCTGAAAGTCCTTGTGCTTGGTTGAATGCTTCTTGATCTAAATCTTGAAATTATGAACAACCTTGAACTCACTACACAACCCAGCCTTGGACTCACGGAGATAAGCCAGCCTCTGCTTTCAGAACCCTCAGATTCAAGGCAAGCACTGCCGTGCCTAGCAACATTTCTACTTTACACAGGATCTCCCAGTCTCCGCAGCACAAGAGCAAACATACTGTTCATACGTTTCCTAGAAAACACCTATCTCATCGTCTCCAAAACTTAATCAGTCTGAGTAGTTAATCATTTACCTTTCTGTCATAAAAGACTAGACTTCTATGCACCTAAGTATACTCTCCTGTTAGCTCTCAGCCATCATCGTCTTCACAGCATGGAAAGCCTTGCCGTCACATAGTCTCAAGGACTCTTAGGCCGTTGACCAGTGTGCTGCCCAGTGAGGAGCTTCGTCATTTTCGTCTTCTGTGAGATAAGTTAGTTTCATTAAGATAAAAGTGGCATGTTAGTTATGTTAGATCTTAGCCTATGCTTTGCTTTCCCTACTGTGAAGGAATCAGTAAGAGTGAGAAGAAACAGTAAGAACGAGAAGACAACAGAGCTCTCTCCGTCCAGAAGAACCTGTTCTCATGCCTGCTGAGGTTGTTTGAACACCACCTCTCTTCTGTCGGCCGTGCAGGGACAGCAGAGAGGAGAGCAAGCACAGGGTGGGGGAAGCAAGCGAGCAGTCACCAGACCAACTAGACAGGTGAAGATTGCGCAAGACCAGGAGAGGAACACAGCTTTGCATGGCCCTTCCATTACTCAAGAGCCACTCCACCCCAAGGAGGAGACAATATCAGGAAGGAATGGGTGTGGCCGGTTTCAGAAAAAAATTACATTGCTCAGCATTGTCCAGAAGCAGCATAGTCGTAGGTTCCAGGGTCCAGTTTGGACAGTGGACACATTATTGGTAATCAACACTGTTCAAAATGTTCCCCATTTTTATTTATGTATAAAAATACTGGGGACTAAGGTGGGTATGTGGACTAGAATATGTGTTGTTCCCTTTACAATTTTTGATGTCATGAGAGTCCATAAGTCAGTTTTTCCTCCAACTCAGAGCACAAGAGCTTAGGAGAATGCTTGTATAGATCTAGATCTACCGATTTAAGGAGAGGGTTTGATGAATTAGAGAAGTAAGACTTACAGAAGATATCATCCAAGCTAGTTGGGCAAAACAGACTTCATAGAAATGCCATCGAAAGACATCTTAAGATAGATTTGAGGATCCTGTCAGTGGTGGTACACACCTTTAATCCCAGCACTTGGGGGGCAAAGGCAAGCGGATCTCTGTGAGTTCAAGGCTAGTCTGGTCTACAAGTGAGTTCTAGGACAGCCAGAGCAACACACAGAGAAATGCCATCTTAAAAAAAACAAAAACACCTTTAATCCCAGCACTCGGGAGGCAGAGGCAGGCGGATCTCTGTGAGTT
>NW_004949163.1:1200333-1221044 GCF_000317375.1 Microtus ochrogaster
AAAAAAAAAAACCTATAGATTTAAAAACTCCAATGGCTGTGTGTCTGGGACATCAGTCACAAACCAGAGTCGTGTAGGAGGCAATTTTTTTCTTCCCCTTATTTTACTTTTTGTTTTAATGTGGTTCTTTGTTGTTGTACTGTCTTTGTTTTGTTGGTTCTGTTGGTATGGGTTCTTAGCAGTAGTGTTGTTATGTGACTCTGTTCCTGGGAGAAATGAACAGTTGTCTCCTCATTCCAGCTAGGGAACTGACCACATACCAAAGTACAGCTACCACCAAGGTCCAACTTTGTCAGCCAATGAGCTTTATTAGGTGTATTTACAAGAACACGAGTGAGGGGTTATTTACAGGAGCAGAAGTGACTATAAAACAGCTGCATCACCAAAGTCCACCCAGGCTTGGATGGCACTTCACAAAAGCTGGAAACCTAGAGCGTACTGCACAACTTGCAGACAGCTGAACAGGATGGAGAGTGTCCTTTCCTGGTGGCTCAGTTGCCTTGAGCCCCTTCCTGGCAGCTCAGCTGCTCCCTGCTTGTGCCAGACATCTAGGCTTGCCTAAGGGTATCTCTCAGCAGGCTTTACTGTTTAAGCTTTCCTGCAGGATGGAATATTTTAATCTCCCCCTAGAACATCCTGTTGTTTTAGCTCCCTGTAAACATCCGTTTTAGGGAGCTTCCCTGCAAGATGGAAGGTTTTAATCTGGGAGGAAGCTGGTACACAAATACAGTCTCTCTTGACAGGAACTTCTTTGGAGAAAATATTTGAACAACAATCTCAAGACACATAAGACCTTTCTGTTCCCCAGAATTTTAGGTGACTGCTGTTCCAAGTCTTCTCCTTAATAGAACAGGAATTTCTTCCCCCTACCCAATCCCATAACAGTGGGACCTTGCTCCTGTACTCTCCTACTTGCCTGATGAACACCACCCAATGGTCCCAGGTCTTAGAGTTATAAGCAAGCCCTGCCTTTGTCCCTGAAGAATGGGTTCATTTTGTCACACTCAGCTTACATGTATTTTGGGCAACATTATGCAGCAGGATTTGGGGTTGTAAGACTTTCAGTCACTCGACAACAATTAGATGTGTATTTTCTTTCTCCACAGTCTCGTTGCCCAATGCATTTCTAATGCGGGCCCAGAAGAGTGGTTGCTGGTGAGCACTGTCTGGCCAAGTGATAAATGTCTGTCTGTTTACGAGTTTCCTTAGTCGGTGGTAGCTCGACAGCTTATAGTTCGGAATCTCTTCAAGGAAGATCAAGATAATGACATCCTTGTGCTCATAGAACATCTTCATGGTGGCCAGCTGGACTTCAAGCCGGCACCATTCACTATGCAGGTATTGGTTACTGACCACACATAAAGTTTTTCGGCTTGTGTTAATTGCGTTCTGGATGTTCTCAAAGATGTCAATGCCGGGTTCAAAGTCCCGGTGGTGAAGACAAAGCTTAAAGGTAGTCTGGTTGCCTTCTTCCAGGGCTGGAACAAGCTCTTTATATACCCAGTCCTCATCAGTGGCTGAGAAAGAGACAAATGCATCATACAAGAACTTCTTTTCTGTTTTGTGCCATTTAGTGAGGTACCAAGCCCTACATATATACATACAATACCACAGAGATGAAATCATCTTGGCACTGAACCAAGAGAAGACCATGGTGGTGAGGACCATCGTGAAGGAACAGAAAAAATAGACCTTTCCAAAGTCAAAATTACACATGGCATCATCAAATTCTATAAGCAAACTCTGGCTGTCTGGCTGCTGACAAGGGTAGCTCCGGAGGAAGGGGATGTGGACCTCCCCTGTGTTCATTGACCAGTTCTTGAACCACATGTTGTCACAGTTGCACTGAAGTTTGTTCCCATAGACATCAAAAAACACCAATGATGTCAGATTCTCCAGATGACTTTGATTAATGACCTTCAAGTTGTTGAATCTTAAAGATAAGATCTGTAGGCTCTGTAAACTGGAGAACAGGCCGGGAATCAATGAATCTAAGTTGTTATTTTCAAGGCGCAGGAGCTTTAGCCTTTTGAGTTTTTTGAATAAGGAGGCATTTAAATAGAGACTTCGATCTCCACCTTTTGTTCCTGAGATATCCAGCTTTGTGAGATTAATCAGAGGGTCAAATTGGTAGTGGTCCAGGAATACGGAGGGGTTTTTTCCTAGGAGTAACTCCTGCAAGCTACTCAGCCCTTGGAAAAGGTTCTTCGGAACAACCTGAATCCCCTTTCTTTGTCCTTCTAGGTTGAGCTCTTTCAAAGATTTGAGCTTCATAAATGGAGGATGTTGAAGGGTCATAGTAGTTTCATATTTGATGTTATTAAAACCGAGTTTCAAAACCTGAAGATTTTCCAGGCCGGAGAAAACGTGTTCATGAAAATATGACAAGCTATTGTACATTAGGTCAAGGTGATGGAGACAAGTGAGACCAGAGAATGAATGCGGCTCTATAGTTTCCAGGCGGTTGTGGGAGAGAATCAAAACATTGAGTTTTTTCAAACATTGGAAGGTTCCATGGTTGAGAGTCTGGATATTGTTGGCCTCAAGATCTAGGAACTCTAGATTTGGAAGCTGAGTAAAGGAATGCCTGTCAATTGTTACTATCCAGCACCTAGCTAAATTGAGCTCCTTCAGTGAAAATAGCCCACTGAAGGCCAGGTTATTGAGTTCTGTGATGGGGTTTTTTCCGAGAAAGAGAGACTTCAAGCCCTTTAAGGGTGAAAAGGCAAAATCTGGAAAACCTTTAAGCTTGTTGTGGCTCAGATCTAGGATGCTCAAGTTCTGCAGGGAGCCCCAGGTCCTGTTGCTGATGAAGGAAAGCTGGCACTTGTTCAGATTCAGTCTTTGGAGACTGGGCAGAGCATCAAACTCACTGTCATTGAGATGAACCAAGTCACTATTTTGGCCCAGGTCAAGAAACAAAAGCCTGGTACACTTCGCCAGATGCTTAATGCCCTCTGCATTGGTGGCATTCTTCTGAAAAACCAGGGCCTCTAACCTGGGTAGGTTTTTGAGGAGGTGACAAACAGTTTCCACATTTAAGTGACCATGTCTAAGCTCCCGGTTACTGAGGTCCATAACCCTTACATTCTGCAGGTGTTTGGCTGAAAGCATCTCCAGTTTCACCAATGTTCCACTCAGATTCAAGCTCCTAAGCTGGGGCAGAGTTTCCAGATACACATTCTGAATGACTCCATGGCCATTCTGGGAAGCACTTAGTGTGGTTAGGTTAGGCAATGACAAAGCAGAGAAATTTAACTCCATTAGTTTGTTCCCCTGAAAACTCAGGTGGATCAGAGAAGTCAGTGCCTTAGGGCTGTGGTCCAAGTAGATGATGCTGTTGTTAGTAAGATCAAGATACTCCAGGCACGGAAGATACTGGACTGCTTCAAGGATAACAGAAAGATCGGTAATGCTGTTTCGCGAGAGGCTCAAATATTTCAACTTGACAAGAGGAGTAAAGGCTCTTTTGTGAATATGGGTAATCTGATTGTGGCTCAGGAGCAAGGTCTCCAGATTGGACAGGCCCTCAAAGGACTTATTCACACTTTGAATCTTATTTTCCACTAAATTTAGAAGGGTCAAATTTTCAAGTCCCCTAAAGGCACCTTCATCGATTTTCCAAATTAAATTCCACTCTAGTCTCAGGTCCACCAGAGCAGGCAGATTAGTGAAGCTCTGGGGAGGAAGGACTTGAATGTAGTTCTCTGTCAGGTTGAGGTGAGTGGTATATCTAGGTATGTCACTAATGGCATCTGTCAAGTTAGTGATCTTCTTCCGAATGCAGAACACATGGCGAATATCAAATTCATACTGTGTGCACTTATTGAACCCATAAGTCTCTACCAGAGACAGCAGAGAAAGCCCTATTAACATGACCAGAAGTTGGAGAGAAAGTGCGTAGCTGCCCCAACTCATCTTGACTGCCTCAGGCATCCAGGTTACAACAGAAAAAAAAATCCCGTCACATAGGCGATTCTCATGTTAGAAGGCATGCTCTTTACATAGGAACTTTCCTGAAAAGAGAAACAAAGGTTTTTAGTTTAAATTTCTCATCCCTAATAAATATTTTATAGTTTGCTTCAAGGAAACAAAAAGTTCAATCCCAGCATCAACTTTTTCTTTTTTCTGAGGCAGGGTTTCTGTAACAGCTCTGGCTGCATTGGAATTTGCTTTGGAGATCTGTCTGCCTCTGCCTGAGTGCTGAGATTAAAAGCATGTGCTACCATCACCCGGCCCAACACCAACTTTCAAAACTCCCTTCCAGAACCCTGTCTGTTATCAAAAAAGGTTACTGCTCTTTTTTAGCAAGCAAAAATTTCAGGACACAGAACTGTAGGAGCCAGCCATGTTGCGCTAAATATGAACAGATCGCCCAAAGGAAGTTCTTTACTTCCAACCATTATCACCTGCCAGTATAGGACTTAACCACCGATAAGTAGTTTACCCTGAAGCAATTCTGGTTGCTGGAAGAACCACAAACTGAGATTACCCAAGTACCACCCAAGAACAGACCATTCAAAGGAAATGCCTAACGTTCCAATCACTGTAGATAGGATCACCTGCCAGCACACACTCACCAGGACACCCCTAGACAAATGCAGCCAACAGGGGTCCTGAACCTCAGAAACCCCTCAACCCCACCTTTACTACTATAAAAACCCAACTCTAACTGAGCTTGGGGCTCTCCATTTATTCCAATATGTTGGACATGCAGAGAGACAGAGTTTGCAAACTTACATAAAATAAAGGCTCTTTACTTTTACATACAGGACTTGGTCTCCTTGTTGGCCTTTGGGGGACTTTGCGGATTTGGGCATAACAAGAACCAAAGGAAGCAACGTTATGTGTCATTTAATTTATGTTAATCAAGAAGTCCCCCCATTTGTAGGCTGATACCTGAAATGCCATCACTACTGATGCATTAGATGGGCTGGGAAAACGGAATGCCATATATGACACAAGTCACTTCTGCCTCAATGTGAATGAGGCCATATGATCAATGATTTCACCACAATTTGCATTTGATAGAGGGAAAGGTGAGTTGGTAAAGCTTTGTACTTGAGCTGAACTGAAGGATCAAAAGGAGGGGAGGGATGGAGGTGGGCAGAAACATTGGGCATGAGGAAGAAGAACACTGAGATAACTTGATATAATTTGAGCAAGATGCTCTGACTAGTGAAGGGCAGGAACACAATACCTGAGTATTTATGATTTGGAGACTCTGTCTATATATTTGGTAGCTTTTTTTTTTCCAGTGACTTACTTGTTTATCTCCATTCTTCAGTTTCTTTCTTTTTTCTTTTCTTTTTGATGTTTTGTGAACACTCTTGTATAGTCTTTGTATATCAATCCTTTGTTAATATCAATATCTCCTGCCATCTATAATTTAACATTGTCTACGAACTCCTTTGTTGACAGAAAAAAATCAATAATCATATGGTATGGTGGTTAGTTTTAATTGTCAACCTGAAAGAATATAGAATCGAGTAAGTTAAGTCTTGGGGAAGGATTGTCTTGATGAGATTAATCTGGGAGCATGTCTGTAGGGGTTGATTTAAGTATATTAATTGATGTGGGAAAATCCGTCCTAAAAGTGGGTGGCACCATTCCCACATTTTCTTGGACAACATGAAAATAGGCTCCGTGAGATGCTGTTTTCTGCCTGTCTCCTGGAAGTGTTTAGGTCATGTTATTTTGAGGACTCGATTTCTTCTTATTTTCTAGTTTGATACAGCAAGGGTATCATAATTTTTGTTGGTGTTGATCACAAAGATAACAAGCTGAATTCCCTTATTTGTTTTTAAAATGGGAGTGTTTGTTATATTAGGGGTTTTCATTAGCTAGTTTAGTTTTTGTTGTCGTTGTTTGTTTATTTTTGTTTTTTTCTAAGACAAGGTCTTACTAGGTAGCTCTAGTTGTCCTAGGACTCACTATGTAGGCCAGCATAGCCTTAAACTCGAGCTCACAGGAGTCTGCCTACCTCTGCCTCCCAAGGGCTGGGGTTAAAGGTGCTCTCCACTATAACCAGTGTAGTTTTATCTGTTAATATTATGCCTTCTGCAAGTAATTGAAATTATACCTTTCTGTTTTGAGTTCACTCATTTTCTATGCCTTTCTATTTGATTTCCAGATGTGATCACAGCTTCAAATACCGTATTAAGTTACAGCACTGACGAAGCACGTCCTCTTGTCAGTGAGATGACATCTATAAGCTTCCTATTAATTATTATTTGTCACAGTTCATGACAAATGTCAAGACAAGAAAATGCCTTCTTATTCCTCAATTTCTAAGATGGGGGAGGGGAGGATGGCTGTTTACATCGAAAGGGTGCCAGAATCCTTGGACTGTTGTAATAGGAGCGGCGGGGCTGCGTCCCCAGCACCCCAGCCGCTTGGCCAGCTTATGCCCTGAGCGGTGGGCTGTGTCCCGCCACCCAGCTAGCTTTACCAGAAATAATTACACGGACACTGTATTCTTTTAATCACTGCTTGGCTCATTTCTATCTAGCCTCTTCTCGGCTAACTCTTGCACCTAAACTAGCCCATTTCTAATCATGTGTCGCACCAAGGTGCGCTTACCGGGAAGATTCTAGCCTATGTCCATCCTGGGTCGGAGCTTCATCGCGTGAGCCTCTGAGAGCAGAGCTCTCGCTTCTGCCCCGAGAGTGGAGCATCATGTGGAGCATCGTGTCTCTCTGAGGCGTCTTACCTCATTGGACTACAGAGCAGGCACTACAACTGAGATGAATAAATTAACTCAGTGGCAGGGAGCAGAGGTTTATGGCTTTTTGTCATTGTAGTTGTTGAGAAAAATGTCCCCCTCTGGAACTCACTATGCACCCCAGGCTGTGGTAGTTCTCTTGTCTCAGTCTTCTGAGCGATGGAATTAAAGGCAATAGAGGAGAGGGGAGGGAGGAGAGGTGGGAGAAATGGAGAAGGAAGAGGAAGAAATAGTAAATCCACATTGCATAATGCTCCTAGAGGAAACTGGGTGGGGTAAGATGACATTGCTAGATTAATGTGCTCTTTGTTCTCAGAGAAGACGAAGGACAGTGATATATGCTTTCAAATCTACCAGAGTTTGCTACAAAAATACAGTAAATGAAGGGCACTAGCCATGAAGAAGTCTGAAGGCAAACATGAAAAACGTTCTAAACATGTAAATATCCCATGCTTCAAGGGACAGATAGGGGAACATCATCAGTGAAGTTGTCCTGGGGCAGGGCTGGTGGAAGAGACAAGGAACAGACAAGGAGCAAAAGTCAGAACAGGAAGCTGGGGCCTGACAGCTGTATAAAGAGAATTTTTAAAGGTGTGGAACTGCCTTCAGCAGGCTTGGCAGGTGAGATCCCAGCACACAGAAGAGAGAGGCAGGGAGCAAGCCAACCTTCAAAGGCACTGCTCTTTCAGCTGGATTTTAAAAATAACATTACATTTGATTGTGTGCGTGTGTGTGTTTGTGTTTTGTGTGGACAAGTGCACAACAGCTCGAATGTCGAGGTCAGAAGACAATGTGGGGGCTTGTTTCTCTCTTCTCATCATTTGGGTCCCAGGGATTAATTTAAACTCCAGTTGTCTCAGGTTTGGCAGCAAGTGTCTTTATTTGCTGACTCTTGTAGCTGCATTTTACAGGCTCACTCACCACAATTGGTTGATGCCAGGGACTTTTGAAAGAACAAGGCAGAGAACTAACCCCTTCCAGTTGTGACATTAATAAGGCAAGGATGCTTAGTGCAGTCATACACGCCTGTAATCTGAGCACTAGGGAGACCTCATGAAAGATCTGAGAAACAAAAGCCAATGGTTTATAATGTTGTACGTCTTTGTTTACAAACCCCCAAGCCTAACACTTATCTTTCAGCTAGGACTACATGCTGCACTAAACGTACCTGAACCCAAGTAAAACAAACAAAAACTCAAGTAGCTGGAAGAGAAAGTGGGTGAGCAGGATGTGGTAACTATGCCTAGAATCCCAGCACTTGGAAGGTAGAGGCTGGAAGATTGGGAGTTGAAGGTTAATCTTTCAGCAATATGTCAAGTTTGAGAGCCTGGGCTACATGAGCCCCCTTTTCAAAAACCAAGCAAACAAAAACTGTGAAGTTGGAAATAGTGACACACATGTATAATCCCAGCATTGAGGAAATGGAAGCAAGAAAATGATGAGGTTAAGGCCAGCCTGGTTGCGTTGTGCAGGTGGTGATGGCACATGCCTTTAATCCCAGCACTCAGGAGGCAGAGACAGGCAGATCTCTGTGAGTTAGAGGCCAGTCTGGTCTACATATCGAGTTCCATGACAACCAGAGCTACAGAGAGAAATTAGAAACCCCCTGAAAAATGGGTGCTAATATGTCTCAGTGGGTAGAGGTGCTTTCCACAAAGCCTGATAGCCTGGGACCTACATGGTAAGACAGTTGTCACCTCCAAGCTGTCCTCACCTTCACGGACACAGCATGGCATGCATACACTCAACATCTCCACCCCTTCACACACAAAATAAAGAAATTGTGTGTGTGTGTGTGTATGTATGTATGTGTGTGTGTGTGTGTGTGTGTGTGTGTGTGTCTTTAAATGAGTGGATGCAAACGAGTACAAAGCTACTGCAGAAAATTAAAGTTTCAATTCTCTGAACACTTGGGATTTGGTCCCCACTAGTCAATTAAGGAGCAAAATAAATACATGAGAAATGGGGAAGAATGAGCAAATACAGAACATATGTACGAGCTCATTCACAGGGGAAACAGATAGGCAGGTGTCTTGTGTCTCAGCCTGCAGATTCTATTCTTGATTCTGCTCAGTCCTTATCAGCTTGCCAAGCTACTGTTTCTGTCTTTGCTATGCACTGGCCTTTAGACAGCCAGTCTTTCCTGCTCCCCACTGAGATGCAACTACTTTTCGATTCAATAAGCTTCTGAACCTGCTTGTCAAATCAACACAGGAAAGGGAGGAGCTTGCTTCTCCAGGCTCCAGAGACCAGCTAAGGAAACTGCAGCTCTGATGAGGAGAGCTCCCACTGCAGAAACTGCAAAGCCAAGGGAACCTTTCAGAGGCTCAACCAAGGCTTTAAAAAATATTCACTGCACTGTTTGCAGAGAAGAGACTGAACCTACAATCTGTAACCACATTTCAGTTATTTGGACTCTGTTTGTCTTAAAGCCTCAAAATCTCCTTTCAGGTTAGGAAATTTTAATTGAGTGGCAAAGAAACCCCAATAACTTGTTATTCTGAGTTTTTGTTGTTATTTTGTATGTATTTTGTGTGTGTGGTGTATGTATTTGTTTGTGTGAGTGTGTGTACATGAGTGAGTGCCTGTGCACATATACATATGTGTGTGTGGAGGCCAGAGGTTGATCTCTGGTGTTTTTTCCAGTTTCAGGGATCCTTCTGTCTTTGTCCCCTAACTGTGCCCAGCATTTCATGTGAGCTCTGGGGATCTGAACTCAGGACTTCATGACTTGTCACCTCCCTAGCCCCCTAGCCTACTTCTTATTTTTTTTTTAATAAAAAGGGTTTTATTTTTATGTGTATGAGTGTTTTGCTTGCATGTATGTGTGCACCATGTAAGTGCTTGCAATGGGAGCTACAGAAGGTTGTGAGCTATGGTGTGGCTACTAGGAAATGAACTTGTGTCCCCTGGAAGAGCAGCCACTGCTCTCAACTGCTGAACCATCTATCCAGTACCCTAGCTTAGTTTTTTCTTTTGTTACATGTTTTATTTTGAGATAATAGGGATTCCCAGGCAACATTAGGAAACAATACAAAAAATGCCACTATACCTTGACTCTTGAACATCCCTCAGAAGCCCATATAAGAAAGATTGAGTCCCCAGTTGTGGCACTGCACGAGAGGTAGTGGGACCTTTTTCAAATAGAGCCTAGCAGGTAGTCTTCAGGCCACTGGAAGCATGTGCTGGAAGGGACTAGTGAAACTCAGGTCCTCTTTCTTTCTCTCTTTTTTTTCTTCAACCACAAGAAAACAGCTTTTTTTGGTACCACATATCCATTCTTACAGTGTGCTGCCTCAGTACCAATAGATCAAACCTGAAAGCCCCTCACTTGAACTACAGTAATGGGAATGGACTAATGTAGATGTTTGTACATTTGGCCCGGTTTTCTTTCATGATTCTGTCAAGCAAACTTATAGTGCAGTATCACAACCAGGAGATTGACACTGATGTAATCCCCTGATTATATTAGCTCTCCCTGGTCTTGTAATTGTGTGTATCAACTCAGATCTATACAATTTTACTGCACACAGATATGTTTGTATATCCAGCATCACATTTTAAAACACAAGATGGTTATAATTCCACAAATAACTTCTAACTTGGTCTCTGCTTCTCCATGCTAGTAATTTTAAGAATGCTATACAAATGGAATTAGGCAATATATGATAGATATATGGAGGTTGATTGGTGTAGGAGTTCCTTCTGTTTGTGTGCTGCTTTCATAGGATAATGAATAAAGAAACTACCTTGGCCTAGTTGATAGGGCGGAACTTAGGTAAGCAGAGAAGACAGAACTGAATTCTGGGAGAAAGAAAGCAGAGTCAGAGAATCACCATGGAGCCACCAGAAAAAGACAGCTGAATCTTTCCCGATAAGTCACGACCTCGTGGTGATAGACAGATTAATAGAAATGGGTTAAATCAAGATGTGAGAGTTAGCCAATTAGAGGCTAGAGATAATGGGCCAGGCAGCGATTTAATTAATACAATTTCTGTGTAGTTATTTCTGGTGTAAGCTAGTTGGGCAGCCAGGACAAACAAAATCATGCAACAGTCGATTTTTCAAATTGCACATAATTCCTTAAAGATTGACCCAAATTGTACTCTTTTCATTTCTGTGTAGGAGTCCATGTTGTGGATATGCCACAGCTGGTTTATCCAGATCAGTTGATGGACATCTGAATTGTTTCTACCTTTGGCTGTTTTGACTGAAGTTACAATGAACATTTATGTACATGGCCTTTTTTCAAAGTGTACATCTTAATTTCCCAGACAACTATTAATGTCCTTTCAAAATCTGGCCTTGAAATCCAACAGAGAGCCAGGCATGATGATGCAGGCCTGTAATCCTGGCAGCACTCAGGAGGCTGAGGCAGGAGCATTGTTAAATCCAAAGCCAGTCCTCAGAGTAAGTTTCAGGCCAGTTTGGGCTATGAGTGACATCTGTCTTTAAACAAACAAACAACAAACAAAAAGTAACTAGAGAATCTCAAATCTAGAAGAGACTTTCAAATCTTATGAAAATCTTGCTGCAGGCCCTGGACTACTATAAGCAGAGGAATGCTGAGACTACGTGGCAAGGCCTGAGAGCTCATAACACCCTGTGGTGGTATGCACACTTGCTTAGCCGTTACTTCTGACCTGGATGTTCTTTCTACAAATAGGAATTGGCACACATTATATAGGATAAATGTACAAATGATAAATGCCAGTAAACACAGTACCATTAATACAGCTCATCGTCCTGAGACAAGCTAAGGATAATGCAAGAACATCTTAGCTGGATCTGATTTTATAGCCCTGCAATCACAACTACTAGGAGGTTGACACAGGAGGACCACAAGCTTAAGGCCTGCTACAGAGTAGATTCAAGGCCAGCCTGGGTAATTTAGTTAGACCAGTCTTAAAAACAAGAAGGTCTGGGATAAAACTCAGTGGTAGAGTGCTTGGTCTGGAATGGGCAAGCTCCAGTATGACACCCACAGACTATTATGTTTCAAACAAAAGAAGGAGAAAGATGCCATACAAAGGATGACTATGCACAATTTAATACAGAAATTGAGACACTGATTATGAGAAGGCCAACAAAAATAACAGGAACTAACAGAGATCCAGCGGATTGCAACATCCTGGTCACCCCCACACATGAGGCCGAAAGACGAGACAGTCTATGAGTTAAAACAGGAACAACATGATTCTCTACTTGGAGAGGATACAGCAAAGGTGGCGGTAAGGGAACTAAGTGTCAGGACAGTTGAGGTACTAGTATGAGAATATAAAGCTGTCTTGGACCCATGCATTCATCTGTGAACTCATTCTACACACATGTCCAGTGGCCACCTCAGTTACTCTTTTAGGGGATGTGTAAGAAACATTCCTTTCACTAGAGCATGAACTCCTCATGAGGTATCTCGCAAGGGAAAGTTCTGGAAAGGAAGAAATATAGAGAGTGACTATTGTATCTAGATTTATGCCTCCAGCTCAGTAGTGCCATTTAATGAGCTCCTCCTTTGGCTCGCAACAATACGCTGCTTTGCATGATGAATTATATAGCTGCTCTTCACATGCAGGTAACAGCTATTACTGCCATGTATTGTGCACTAGTGCTCGTCATGAAAGATCTCAATTGTTATTCCAACCCTGCGATACAGGTGTCATACCCTTATCCTCCTTTTCTAGACAAAGAATCTGAATGTGGCCATAGCCATGCCAGTATCTCCCTGAGTGCTGCAGTGGGCCAACCCTACTTTATAGTAACTTGTATTACTGGAAAGCAGTAATAAAAAGTACAGAAATGGGGGCTGGAGAGATGGCTCAATGGCCAAAAGCATTTGCTGCTCTTTCAGAGGACCTGGGTTTGGCTCACAACTATCTATAACTTCAGTTCCAGGGGATCCGATGTCCTCTTTTGACCTCCACAGGAAATGGACATTCGTGTAGTACACAGACATACATGTAGGCAAAACACACATACATATAGAATTAAATAAATATAAGAGTTGTTAAATGCAAAAATTTTGGAAGAAATGTGACAGGCTTTGGTGGAGTATGCTACCCATGATTGGAGAAAGACAAAAGTCTCATGTAGCCCAGGCTAGCCTCAGACTCACAATGTAACAGAGCGTGCTTTAAACACCTAATCCTCCTGCCTCTGCCTCCCCAAAAACTGGAATTGCAGGCATATGCTGTCATGTTCAGCACTGTGTTTGTTTTTTATCCCACTCTTCTGTGCCCTCTGGCTTTTTCTCTTAATCCATTTTTTCAAAAACTAAACCTTGAACCAATGAGAGGTCTCAGCAGGTAAATTTGCTGTTGAGCCTGAGAAATGTGATTCCTGGATCACAGGGTGGAAGGAGAGACCTGGCTCTACATGTTGTACTCTGACTTCTACACATGCACCGTGGCATGCACATACACAGGCATTCATGCATGTGCATACACACATAAATCGAAAAAAATCTGTTATAAGTGTGGGGAAAAAAAAGGATATAGACTGGGCATGGTGGCACATGTTTTTAGTCTCAGCACTCCAAAGATAAAGGAAGGTGTATCTCTGGGAGAAATCCTGAGTTCCATGCTGTGGGACAATGATCTTTTATCCTGGCACTTGTATTATTTTTAATAAAACACTAATTGCCCAGTAGCCAGGCAGGAAGTATAGGCAGGGCAACCAGGCAGGAAGTAGAGGTGGGATGATAAGAACAGGAGAATGCTAGGAAGAGGAAAGATCAGTCTGCAGTCATCATCCAGACACAGAGGAAGCCAGACGCAGAGGAAGCAAGATGAGACTGCCTTGCTGATAAAAGGTACCAAGCCACGAGGCTAACACAGACAGGAATTATAAGATAATATAAGTTATAAGAGTTAATAAGAAGCCTGAGCTAATAGGCCAACCAGTTTATAATTAACGTAGACCTCTGTGTGCTTATTTGGGATTAAATGGGTGTGGGAACTGGTGGGACAGAAACCTCGGCCAACAGTTCCAGGCCATCTAGGGCTATATAATAAGAACCTTTCTCAAAAGAAGGAGAAGGACAAGGCAGAGAAGGAAGAGGATTTCTGAGTGTTTAATTGTTGATCTCAAGCTCATAAAGACAAGGACTAGGACTGAATTCCCATTAGGCACAGTATATACAAAGTTTTTTTGTATATAATATTTCTAGGGTTCCATAAAAATATCTTATTTGTGTATGCATGTGCATGTGTGATCATGTGCACTATATGTATGCAGTACCCCCAGAGACCAGAAGAGGGCATTGGATCTCCTGGAACTGGAGTTGCACTGAGGTGTACACTCATGTGAGAACTGAACCCAAAATCCTCTGAAAGAGCAACTGGTGCTCTTAATCATGGACTCGTCTCTCCAGCCCTGTGTGTACACTCAGGTGGAAGGAAATGTTTTAATTCAGAATGCTAAGATAATTGTCTACATATTAGCAATGCCTAATTTGCAATAAGGAAGGTCAGAGGCTATATAGTAACAGCGTTCTCTGTTTATTGTTGCTTCTTGTTACTGTTTTGTCCCAGTTATTTTTGTTGTTGATTAAGGCCCATGAATTAGGGAAACTATGGTATATGTCTTTCTCAGTCCAACTGACTTAATTCATTAAATATGATAATATCCGATCACTTCCATTTTTTGCAAACAATACTTGTATTCTTCTTTGTAGCTGAATAAAATTCCCAAACCATAGCACGTACATGTATTGGGATTTTATCTAGTCAACTGCTGTTTTTAGACCTTTAAAGGGAGAAGAAAGAGAAGACGTCCAGAAATCCTCGAGCTTCTCTGTTAAGCGTAGGCTCACCCTACCTAGTCTCTGATCCAGCGTAGAGGCAGGCCCTGAGCTAGGAAACCTTCTAGTCCTAAAACTCCAATCTCAAACTGCAAGGGAATAGAAAGTCCACGACAAAAATGCGGTCCCAAGTAACTTGCTGTGTTTTTTTTTCAACTTGACAGAAACTAAGGTCATCTGGGAAGGGGGAGGGTTACTCATTTAAGAAAATTGATGCATCCATCAGATTGGCCTTTAGGCAAACCTCTAAGGCATATTATTGATTAATGATTGATATGGAAGGACCCAGACTAGTGTGGGTGGTGCCACTCCTGGACGTTGGGTCCTAGATGGTATAAGAAAGCACACTGAGGAAGCCATGGGGAGCAAGCCAGTAAGCAGCACCCCTCCATGAACTCTGCTTTACTTCCTGCCTTGAGTTCCTACCCTGACTTCAGTCTTGGTGAACTGTAATCCACAAGCTGAAACAAACCTTTTTCAACCCAAGTTCCTTTTGGTCATGGTGTTTTAGCACAGCAGTAGAAAGCAAATCAGGACACTTGCCCTCAAGGACAGAACACATGTGTGGTTCTCAGTCCTGCCTGAGAAGCAGAATCCTCCAGGGACGTTTGGTCCCACTGCAGTCTAGATTCAAAACAAATGTCTGAATATGAGGACAAGATTGAAACTAAGATCGGAGGAAGAAATTCTCCGATTAGCATGACTCAGATTCACCTGGGAGCTTCTCTAAAGCCAAGTGTTGCTGGGCCCCACCCCTTGACAGTTTTAGAGTCTCTTGATCTGGAGAGGGCCCAAGATTTGCATTTTCCTCCTGTTTCCATGTCAAACTGATGCCTCCAGAGACCACATTCTGAACAACAATCCCCACAGCTTCCTCCTCAGTTTTCCCCTGAACCAAATCACTGGAGAAGAAACAGGAGTGACCCCCATGGTCAGTTCAATCTCTACCCCGTTCTCACTACAGATAAAAAATATGCTCACAAAGCTTCCAACCTCACCACAGCTAAGCAGAGTCTCTGTCTCTCTCTATGTCTCTCTGTCTCTGTCTCTCTCTCTCTCTCTCTCACACACACACACACACACACACACCGTTCAGGCAACAGGCTTATAAATATAGTTTTTCCCTCAACACTGAACCCTTCATAGCACTGAAGTTTGAGAGGCAGGACTGGCCCCACAGGGAACAACAGCCTTTGACCTGTCAGCAGTCACATCAAAACAGGCAAGAGATAAGCTGAACTCAGAAGAGAAGCCTACTGGTGTTCCCTTCGCAAGGCTTAACCTGTCTCTGGAGCATTCTTGAGCTTCTTTTCTGAGTAGGTCCATGACCCTATTGGTTTTCCTAGCATTCATCAAAGGCATTCCTGAAATGGGCAGGGGCTTAGGAGCTGTGTGAAGCTAAAGATGTCTGAAGGAGTCCTGAGGAATATTATGTAAGAAGCAGAACTTCTTGACTCTTTTCCAAACTTCCAACACACACTCACAATCAGTATTATGTGTCTTGAAGTAAGGCCCCCAGTGTCTTTGAAGTGCCCTGTTAGTCTTTAATAAAATATGACTTTGAAACTATAAAGACTTTACTACTTTTATAATAATTCTAACCTTTTTCTGTGGAGTTAAGAAGATACATCTAGGGGCTGGGGAGACGGCTCAGTGGTTAAGAGCACTGGCTGCTCTTTCCAGAGGACCCTGGTTCAATCCCCAATATCCATATGGCAGCTCATAACAGTCTGCAACTCCATTTCCAGGAGATCTGACGCCCTCTTACAGGCATACATGGAAGCAAAACACGAATACACATGAAATTAAATAAATAAAATACTTTTTTTTAAAAAAAAAAGATGCTTCTATTGCTGCCCTTGGAGTGTTCTGTCTGTCTGTCTCTCCCTCCTCCCATCCCTCCTTCCCTTCCTCCCACCCTCACCTATACCTTCTCTCACCTTTTCTCTCTGTGTGGCCCAGGCTGACTACAAACTCTTGGATTCAAGAATCCGCTTGACTCAAATTCCAAGGTCAGAATCTCAGGGATATACTATTCTATTGACCTGGAAATTGATTGGCAATGTTATTATTTGACCATCAGTGTAAGAATGGAGGAGAGCCTCCATTTTTACAGGAGTACACCAGAGTCTGGGCTCTAATCTAGTGGGTCTGTGCAACTTGCTGACCAGAGAAAAAGTTTCATAATTACTTAGAATTTCATAGCTTACAGTCTACCACATAATTCTCCATAAAGTTTTTTTTCATTTATTTTATGGATATTGTGCTCTACCTCTGTGTATACCTGAACAACAGAAGAGGACATCAGTTTCCATTATAGATGGTTGTGAACCACCACATGTTTGCTGGGAGTTGAACTCAGGACCTCTGGAACGGCAATCAATGGTCTCAACTACTGAGCTGTCTGTCCAACCCCTCCATAAAGTTTTATAGAAAGGGGATGTCCGCTGGTCGGCAGGGCACACGTCTTTATTCCCAGCACTTGGGAGCAGAGGCAGGCGGATTTCTGTGAGGCTGAGACCAGCCTGGTATAAAAAGCAAGTTCCAGGAGAGGCTCCAAAGCTACACAGAGAAATCCTGTCTCAAAAAAACCAAAAAAGAAAAGAATAAAAGAGGAGAAAAGAATAAAAGAAAAAGAAAAAAGAAAGAAAAGAAAAAGAAAAAGAAGAAAAGGAAAGGATGTCCAGTCCATAGAAGTAGCATGAGTTGGCACTCAGCTAGTAAACGATATGCAAGATTACCTTTCAAATCCAGGCCTCCTGACCTCAATCCAGAACTCTTACCACTTCAGCAAAGAGGGTGCAAACAGATCTACGCATACTTGTTCTACCCCATTCACATAGCAGAGGTGCTGGGCATCTCTGAAAGGCAGCAAAACCCTGTCAACATAGAGTGCTTGTTTGCTTAGCATGTGTGAAGTTCTGGGTTCCATTCTCAGCACCAAATAAACCAGGCTAGTGGCTCACACTTTTATTTCTATCACCAGGAGCATCAGAAGTTAAAAATTACCCTGAGCTAAACATTAAGTTTGAGTTCAGCCTGGCATCCTATCAGAACGAGAAAGAGAAAATTGGTGAGATGGAGGAAGGGAGTGAGGAGAAGAAAAAGGAGAGAGAAAAAAGAAATAAAGGAGGGAGAGAACGAGGGGGAAAGGAAGAGATAAAGAGAGAGAGGGAGAGAACTTGTAATCCTAGCACCAAGGCGCACGGGACACTAGGACAGGAAGCCAATTCTGGTCGATCAGGGCTATTGTGGCACAGTGGCCCATTCCTTTAATCTTCGCACTTTGAAGGCATTGAAGGCAGAGGTAGGTGGGTTTATGTCTATGTACTCATTTCCAGGCCAGCCAGGGATATATAGTGAGACCCTGTCTTAAACACACACAAAAGAAAAGAAAAGTTTAAAAAAAATAAAGCTTATTAAAATAAAGAAAGATAAATTTGCATATGGTGCTAGGGAAAGTTTATTATCCAAAGCATACAAATACACTTCAAACACAACAGTAATTTGCATAGCAGATTCTGCCCAGTAGGTACTGCAAGGCCTGCCAAATTTTTAGTTGCTGATTAATGGGTTAGGGGATGTAGTTTATTTAGTGGAATATTTGCCAAGCAAGCACAAAGCTCTGCCTTTGATCCCAAGTACTGCATAGACCGAGTATGGTAGAGCATAGTTGTAGGACCAGCACTCAGGACTCAGGAGGTGGACATAGGAAGAGCAGAAGTTCAAGGTGATCTTCAACACCTAGCTAGTTTGAAGCCCACTTGGACTACATAAGACCTTGCCTCAATAATAATAATAATAATAATAATAATAATAATAATAATAATAATTAATAATGAGCAAAAAGTATAAGCACCAGGGAGCAAGGACGTTACTGTACTAAGAAAGTAAATGTCACTCTCCCTGTGTGCAGCAAGTGTTACTACTGCCAATGGTGGGAGTGATGAAGTGAGGTATGTTGAATTAAAAAAAAAAAGTCTGGGTCAGAAGTGGTGATGCATTTTTGCAATCCCAGTACCCTTGAAGCAGAAGATCAGTGGCAGAAGAGCATCCTTGGCTTTTAGAGAGCTCCAGGCAAACTTGGGGTACATGGCCATATCCCCATTTTCTATATATTGCTGAAACAGCATCAAGTCAAGGAAAACGACATACCTCGGAGAAGCTCCTGGCCCATGCCGCAGTGCTTCATCTTCTCTAAACAATGACATTCTGTCTCTGGACTCTTAAAAACCTCGTGATGATTGTTCCAAACTCTTAAAACATGAGACACTTCCTTCCTCTTCAAACCTCTTCTTCTTTTTTTTTTTATCCAGACATAGTGGAGGAGGGGGATAAGGATGTGTGCTTTATATAGACCAAAACTTTGCCTGATGTGTATGGCAAAACCAACAATCTTCTAAGGAGATTTCACCTTCTGCCCACTCTACTTTCCCCCGAGTTTCTTCCTGTGTAATCAATCTCTTTTGGGGATGTTCAGCTGGATTAAGCCCTGGTATTGAGAACCATCCTGCCCTGAACCTAGACCTGTACATCAAGGTACCAGTGGTAACTAAATCACGGGATCAGGATGTCTGACTCTGGTTCTTGACCCTTGACTCATCATCCCACCACACATTTTGTTGCCTAATTGATGCAATTCTATTCTGTATCTACTTCATTTGGGGGGAACACAATTTGACTTTTCTCCTAAAACTGTGGCCATGAGAAGCTTGTGAGACTGCCTTAGTTTGCTTTTTGTTGCTCTGATAAAACATTAATGAGAAGGGACTCGGGAGTGGTAGTTCATCTTACAGGTTACAGAACACCAAGGCAAGATACTCAAAGGCGGGGGCCTGGAGGTAGGACCTGAAGTAGAGACTATGAAGGAATATTTCACATCCAGGCCCACTTGTCCAGGGATGGCACCATCCATGGTGGGCTTTCTCAATTAGCAATCAAGAAAATGTGCCGCAGGCCTGTGTGAATAGGTCGAGTTAAGGGAAGAAAATTCTCAATTGAGATTCCTTCTTCCTATGTATGTTTAGGTTTGTGTCAGGTTGACAAAAACCATCCAGTACAAAGAGCAAATCCTCAAGTCCACATTATCAAGAACCGGTTTGAGAGAGGGAGGATAAGTCTTCTCAGGGGTAAGCTCTGCATAGGCTGTCCAGTTTCAAGTGGTCAGTCCTAAACATATTTACATATGAGCAATAGATGAGACAGGTTGTATATTGTAGTGGTTTGAATAAAATGGCCAGCATAGGCTCATATATTTGAATGCTTACTCATCAGGGAGTGGCACTAGTTGAGGAGTAGGTGTGGCCTTGTTGGAGGAAGTGTGTCATTCAGGGTGGGCTTTGTGCTTTCAAAAGCTCCAGTCAGGTAGTGTTGTACTCTTACTGCTGCCTGTGGATCCACATATGGAGGGAACGGGGCACACACAAGTCAAGTTGTAAAGGGAAGGGGTAGAAATGATGTAAATACAGTATTCATATATGAAATTCTGAAAAAACAAAAAATAAAAGGGGATGGATACATGGCTCAAGTGGTTAATAGCACTGGCAGCTCTTCCAGACGTCCCAGATTGGATTTCCAAAAACCACGTCTTAACTTACAATCATCTCTAACTCTAATTCCAGGAGATCAGAAACCCTCTTCTGACCTCTTAGGGCACCAAGCACACTCATGATGCACAGACATACATGCAGACAAAACACTCATATACATAAAATAAAAATTAAATAATAATAATATATAAATAGAATCGATGGTTCATAGTCTGGTTGTAATCATTTGAGAAGAAGCCATGCTGTTTTCCATAAACGCTTTACCTTTTCACATTTCCACTACTATAGACAAGGCACTATAGACATTGCCTCTAAATCCTCACCAATAGTCATTATTTACTGTCATTTAAAAACCTTATGACAGCCACCATGACAACTCCAATATAGCATCTCAGTATAGTTTTGATTTTCAATTCCCTGGTAATCAGCGATATTGAGATTAAATATTTTTTTAAAGATTTATTTATTTATTATTTATACAACATTCCTTCCATGTATGCTTGCCAGAAGAGGGCACCAGATCTCACCATAGATGACTCTGAGCCACCATGTGGTTGCTGGGAATTGAACTCAGGACCTCTGGAAGAGTTGTCAGTGCTCTTAACCTCTGAGCCATCTCTCCAGCCCGAGATTAAATCTT
>NW_004949163.1:1222339-1226598 GCF_000317375.1 Microtus ochrogaster
TTACTTGTCTATTACCATGATAGCATACCATGACCAAGGCAACTTTGAAAAGAAAAAGTTTAACTGTGGCTTACTGTTTCAGAGGGTTAGAGTACACACCTGCCACGGCAGGGAGCATGGGCAGCAGGCAGGAAGGAATGGTGCTGGAACAGGAGTTGAGAGCTCGCGTCTTGAGACACTACCATGAAGCAGAGATTGGTACACTTCAAAGCCTGGCCCCAGGGACACACCTCCTCCCGCAAAGTCACCCTGCCTAATCTTTCACAAACAGTTCTAACAACTGAGGACCTATTCAAACATATGAACCCATGGGAGGCCCTTCTCACTCAAACCACCACAGCACACCAGAGGGTACCATCTTGGATTATGTGTCCAGATGGACAGCTGTGACATCAGATTGACTGGACCTTAGCAGAACGGTGGGAGCCGCAAGTTGGAAGCTTCTTAATATAGTTCAAAGGCAGAGCCGTCTTGCTTAACGTTAGATTGGGCTGTAATGTGATAGGATGACAGAACATTTTAAAGTCAGTAGATTTTTTCCAAATTAAAAAAAATGTATCAATTTATTTGTGTACAAGGCAGGGGATCTTGCAGAAGTCACTTTTCTCATTCCAGCAGGAAATGAAGCAGTAAGTGCCTTTTCCAGCTGCACCATCTCACCAGCTTCCTAGCCCGGGTTGGTCTCAAAGTGCTATGTAGTAAGGAAGACCTTCAACTTCTGGTCCTCCAGGTCTCCCCCTCTTTAGCACTGAGTGTGCCTCTGTGACAACTTTATGCAGTTAGTTGCTTCAAATCAGCTCTTTTTTAATTTGATTTTTATTCTAATTAATTTTGCTATGTTTTGTTTTTTGAGATAGGGTTTCTCTGTGTAGACCTGGCTGTCCTGGAACTCTCTATGTAGAACAGGCTGGCCTCAAACTAGGAGAGATCTGCCTGCCTCTGCCTCCTGAGCACTGGGATTAAAGGAGTGCACGGCCACGTTCAGCCACAGCTTCTGTTTTCAAATTCCTGAGTTGAATTCCTGTCCTGACTTCCTCAATGGTGAATTGTGGCCTGGAAGTGTAGAATTAATCAAACCCTTTCCTTCCCACCTCAGGGCGCTTTTAGTCTTGGTGTTTACCACAGCATCAGAAAACAAAGTAGGATGATTGCAATCAGAAAGACCAATTAAAACAATGCTATGTTTAATCCCAGCACTTGGGAGGCAGAGGCAGGTGGATCTCTGTGAGTCTGAGACCAGCCTGGTCTACAAGAGCTAGTTCCAGGACAGGCTCCAAAACCACAGAGAAACCCTGTCTCGAAAAACCAAAAAAACAATGCTATGGCTCAAAAGCCTCCACACACACCCTTGAGAGGTGATTAATGGTTGCTGGGAGAAAGGAGTCACGTTCCTCCTCTGTGTAGGCACTGGTAAATTGTCCTTGCTCAAGCAGATAACCCCCTACCCATGCCCATGAAAACAACATTAATCAAATGCAGTGGGTCAGAGTGAAAAAAGATTAGAGGTGCTGAAGAGATGGTTTCATGGTTAAAAGCACTTCCTGTTCCTTCAGCGAACTTGAGTTCAGTTCTCAGTATCAATGCGAGGTTGCTCACTGGCTTAGTTAGGTTTTCTACTGCTGTGAATAGACACCGTGACCACGGCAACTCTTATAAATGAAATCATTAAATTGGGATGGCTTGCCTACAGTTCAGAGGTTCAGTCCATTTGGCCCATTATCATCATGGTGGGGAACATGGCGGTGTGCAGTCAGACACGATGCTCTGCTGGAGAAGGCATTTTTGCTTTATTAAATCTACCTTATCTTTTAAAGATTCATTTTAGGGTGTGTGTGTGTGTGTGTGTATGCCTGTGTATATGCATGAATATGCGAGTGCCCTAGGAGGCAGAATAGAGCATTAGATTCCCTGGAGCTGAAGTTACAGGGGATTGTAAGTATGGTTTCTTTACAGAAAACAAAACAAAATAACAAGGCTCTTTCCTCTGGAATGGGAGACACCAGGAAAAGAACATAGATGGTACACTGTTTCCACAACAGAGGAAAAAAAGATGTGCCTCATTTCTACTTTGTTTCTGCTTTTTCTGTCAAAACAAACAGATTTCTCAAGGGAACAGAAACATGAATCTACAGTAATTTGCAGTGAAGACAGAGACTGTCCTGGCAATCAAAGGAGCAATGTGCAAAGTGTTGATCTGAAGCAGTGTCTGGCAAAATTCAGAGTGGATCATTTAAAGGTAGGCTTGAAGTGAGCAGTTCATCAAGAACCTCACAGTGGTTCACTCTGCAAAGCCCCTGCTAGCTACACATCTTCGCTCTCTGCTCTTCCCTAAGCAACTGCTGGAAGTGCTGGTGATGGAGACTAGGGCCTGGCCCATACTAAAGAAGCTGGGGGTCCACCAATGCACTACATGGACTCTAAAGGAACATTATGGTGAGTATGAAGACTCTGAACACTTTGTCCATCTACTTTGCTTATATAAGTCTGGAAAATGCAGTAAAGACATTGCATAGTTTAATCAGGGCAAATATAAAGGCGTGAACCTTCTCATTTCATGAACTTCTATGTGTCAGCTCTGTTGGAGATGAACAGGAATTAGTCTCTGTCTTCTAAAGGTCATAGACCATAACTATTTGCCAAATGATTTGTTAATAATCAGATTATTTTCCCAAGTATAATGGAAATCCTGTTCACAAGTACCAACTACAGAATATTTAGTAAGTTTAGTTGATCAGGAAATCAACATGAACTATGTACCAGCAATGTTTCCCTCAAAATTTAACATCAATGGGCTCACTCGGTTTTTGGCAGTGGTAAACCTGTGACAGTTTTAAGGACAACGAAAGAGGAAGGGAGGAGAGAGATACTGGGCATGAATTTAGGGCCTTGTACATATCAAACTAGCATCCTTCCACCAAGCTATATCCCTAGCAAACACCACAGTTTTAGTATTTTATTTTATTTTTAATTTCTTTATATTTGTATTTGCCATATGCACACATGTGTATAGGTGTACTGGAGGAGGATGTTTGGTGTCCTGCTCTATCACTGACTGTCTTGTCCCCTTAAAAGAGAATCTCTCACTAGCCTGGACCTAGGCTGGTGGCCCCAGCAATCCTCCTGTCTCTGCCTTCCTAGTGTTGGACAAAAATTATCTCAGGGCCTATACCTCGAGGCCTATAGGACAGAAAAAAGCCTGGCTCGAGTTCACAGCCTATGCTTTGAGGCCTGTAGGACAGAGAAAAGTCTGGCTCTAGTTTGAGTGAGGATGAGACAGCAAAAAACTAAGTAAACTCCCCTCCAGCTAGAGGGAGGGTGTAGCTGCCTCTCATTGGCTGAAGGTACCCTCACATCACAGGATGCTGCTTACCCATGATAAGTGGACGCTCACAGTAATAAACTGAGTTCCTGCTTTGACTCGACTCCCTAACATGTTTGATTGTCCCACATCTTGAGGTTGCTGGAATGTGTGGATAGGGCACTCACCTTTCCCTGGGAAATAAGGAGGCTCAAGGAAGCCTAGCACCCAGCACTGAAGTTACAGACATGCATGGCCACACCCAGCTTTTTATGTATGTGCTAAGGATTTGAACTCAGGTTCTCATGATTGTGCAGCAAGCACTCTTACCCACTGGGCTATCCGCCCAGCTGCAGGATCACATTTTAAAATGAACTTTATCAAAGTTGGTTTTACATAAAGTCAGGATGTTAAGAGGATATGGCAGTCACATTACCTAAAGAGGGAGGGCCCGGGTGAATAGTGTGTACCTTTCAAGAGATCTGGGAAATGGGGCAGAAAGAAAAATGTAGTTTCAAATCGGTTGCCATGTGAGAGAACTTGTTTATTAAGAGGACAATCTCATGGGGCGTGTGGTTGCTTCTCTGGCCCTCTGTTTGAGGGAGTGCTGCTCACTGACCTGACATTTTACCACTTTGACTAGGCTAGCTGGCTAGTGTTGGGCACCTTTCAGACTCTGCTCAGAGATTAGGCTACTCAACAAAGTCAGAGATATAAGAAAGAGGTGGAGCAAAATGAAAGTAACTTTAATCTTATCTTTAACTAGGACAGTCATTGGAACAAGAGTGAGTTCCACTGGTATTTTCCATGACCTCAACCACACCTTGTGAGTAAAAATGACAATCAAATCATATATTAAGAACCCAGAAGACTTTAGGTCTCTGCCATTTCCCCAGTATAAAATATACATATATATCCATCCAGTACATAATATGTATATATTATCACTATTTTTTTTTTT
>NW_004949163.1:1226733-1243675 GCF_000317375.1 Microtus ochrogaster
GCCCGGCATTATCACTATTTTTATTATTTTATTTTTATTTATTCTTCTATCATACAACACATCTCAACTGCGGTTTTCCCTCCATCCATTCCTCCCACCCCTGCCCCGCTACCACATTCTCTCTCCCCCAGATCTACCCGATCTACTCTTCCTCCATTTCCCTTCAGACAAAAAGCAGGCCTCACAGTGATTGATATCCACCATACCTAGCCTAACAAGACACAGTAAGACTAGGCACATACCCTCATATCAAGCCTGGATAAGGCAACCCAGTAGGAGGAAAATAATCCCAAGAGCAGGCAAAAGAGTTAGAGATACACCTACTCCCACTATTAGGAAGGAGTTCCACAAAAGCTCCAAGCTACACAACCATAGCATACATGCAGAGGCAATAGATGAGCCCCTATGAACCTTGCTTAGTTGATCTATGGGCTGTGTTCTTCTGGTGTCCTCCACCACTCTGGCTCCTACAATCCCCCACCCCTTCTGCTGGGTTCCCAAGCTCCACCTAATATCTGGCTGTGGGTCTCTATATCTGCTCCCATCAGCAGCCAGGGGAAGCCTCTCTGATGACAATCCCTAATACATATTTTATTATTCTGCCATATCAAAGGATAGATTGTGCGTTCCTCATTTCTTGTCTCACTTCCCTGTTCCCTGGCTATTCTCAAGGTAAAAAGCTATATCTAGTGATGAGAAACAGACCCCAATGGGCAGGCCCTTAGATCTTAGATGAGCCAGAAGAAGGGAGCTTCTAAAGGTCACTTTCACACAGCCCCTGCAGATGGTGACCTTAGAGCAGCAAGCAGGAAGGACAACACATCCAAGAGCAGCCTGCTGCAAAGGCATTCATCTGCTGATAAGCAAGTGTAGTGGAGATGACAGGGTAAGCCTGTAGCTGGAGCAAATGCGACTTTCTTCCCACGAAGCATTTGACAGGAAGTTCTGTGACTCCTGTTATACTCGTCTCAACCATATCTCCCGCACGGTCCCAAAGCATGGAGAAAGGATATTGCTTCTGACTCTGCACCTATACAACTTGCTGGCTGCCCAATTTCTTTCCTTCAGGAGAGCTGGCTTGTACAGAAAAACACAGTCCCTTTTAAAATATTGTTGTGGACAGAGTTGGGCTTTTATGGCTCTGTGAATCAAGGCCTCATCAGGTTTAGTTTGTGCTCTTCCTTAGCTATACTCCCCACCCCAACATGCGCTACTTTCCTAACGCAAATGCTGTAGCCAGCCAAGCCGATGCCTTTCAGAGGGTGGTGATCTGTGAGTGGGGACTGTCTCCAGAGTGAAAAATTAGTGGCGGCTAAATTTCATGACCTCAGTCACTCAGCCACAGGGGAAAAAGCACTTTCTGCTGAGCTTTGAAAAATCTCAAAGGGTACTATCTTAGTTAGGGTTTCTAGTGCTGTGAGGAGACACCATGCCTATGGCAACTTTTATAAAGGAAAACATTTCATTGGGCCTGGCTAACAGTTTAGAGGTATAGTTCATTATTGTCGTGGCAGGAAACATGACATCGTGCAGGTAACCGTGGTGCTGGAGAGGAATCGGAGAGCAGTCCATCTGAATCTGCAGCAACAGATAGAGACTGCCATACTGGGTCTGTGTCGTTTTAACTTTGGCACAATGGCTGCACCTTAATCTGCTGCTATCTCAGGCAGCCAATTACAATTCTGCAGTTACCAGACTGCTTCTCTAGCAGTGGTCTCGCAGCCTGGCAAGAATGCTGTTCCTGCAGGCACCGGCCCTGTAGCTGCTGCTAAAGGTAGCGTTCACTAAATCTCTACCGTTCTGTTTATGAATAAGACTTGAGATTCAAAGGCCGTGGTGAGAACCTGTAAGCTCAGAAAGGCTGGGTTGCAATTAGCTAACCTTCCCTCCTTGCTGCCATCTCTGAAAAACCCATGCTTCTGCTTTGCCAAACCAGAAAAAGCTGCAACACTCCAAACCCCACCCTACTAATTCCTTTGTCTCTTTATCTCTCCCAGATGCCCTCTTAATGTTCTATGATTACTTTCTGTCAACTAGTTGCTAACATAGCTTCCTGACCCAAGGTTAATTTTATTAACTTAATGCAAATGAAAACTCGAGGTTCACAGTGTGACCAAATATCCCCCCGACAGGTCTGGTTTGAGCACCTGACACTTCAAACCCCACCCCCAGTGACTCACTTTCTCCAACAAAGCCACACCTACTCCAACAAAGCCGTGGCTCCTGATAGTGCCACTCCCTGTGAGCCTATGGGGGTCATTCTCTTTCAAACCACCACAGGCCTCTACCACAACATTACCATACATTGCCCCTAAGTGGAGAATTACAGATTTCATTAGGAAAAGAAAAACAACAAAAAGCATTGCTTATTGAAATGGCACATTGAAATATGAAAATCTCCCAATGGAAGCATTTTTTCTCTTCCAATTTGTCTCTCTTGAGATTGGCCTTCTTCCTTGCACAGAAACACGTGTACTTAAGCTGCCGTGAGGCCAGGATGCTAAGGAGAAATGTGGCTGGCACAGTCTGCCAGCTGCTGTGGGTGGCAGAGAGAGAAGAGAAGGTGGTGTCTTCATCACAGGTCTGCAGCTGCACAATCGGTTAGAGGGGCTTTAGTGGTGGCTAACGAACTGTGGGCCCAGGTGCCACCTACACCACGGTGAGCCCCAGGGGCCAGCAACAGCGTGTGCAGTCCACCTTGGTGCTCCAGGCAAGTCACTTTCCCAGAATAACTAAATAGAGCACAGTGGAGAGCTTGTTTCACTTCTGCTTTTCGAACCTCTTGCAAAATGAGTTTTCTGGCATATGACAGGACACGGTTCTAAGAACTATAGTTCAAGTTTACCAAAGTTGGTGCTTTGGTAAGAAGTCATCACAATTATGAACTGAGAACTTGGTTTCCTTTAGCTATAAACTAGAAACTACTTGGATTATGTGGAGGAAGGGGACAGAAGTATGGCAGCCAAGCCCAGTGGCTCATACCTCTAATTGCAGCTGCTTGGAATTCACTCATACACAACTCACCTGAGTCTCTGTTAACTGAAACAGGAGGACCTCAAATTGAGGTCAACCTCAGATCAGAACCAAAGGGTCAGGGATGTTGCTCAGTGACAGGGTGCTTTCCTAGGACACACAAGGCCCAGAGTTCAATCCTCATCACAAAGAAAAGTAGTATGGTATGTAAAATGAATCTTATCCATTTAAATTGGGGGAAAATGTAAGATTTTGTTGTTTTTCTTAAATGTGTATGGGCGTTTTGTCTGCATGATGTCTGCGTACCATGTGCTTGCCTGGTCATATACTGAACTTGTATTCTATATATCAAACAATTTGAACTGTATATAGCCAGTTGCTTATTTAATATCTCCTATGGGATACCTATGGATACATCAAAATTACACCTCTCTTTCTCTTCTGTCCCCAAATCTAAACCATTCTACCTACAGTCTTCCCCATTTTAGTAAGTGGCAGCCCCAGCCTTGTTTGTTTGAGACAATTTCTCACTATTTGTTGCCCAGGCTAGCCTTGAACTTCCAGGTTCAAGCAGCCACTTCTGCTAGTAGCTGAGACTACAGGTGTGTCCTATCACACCCGATTAACCACCACCTTTTTTTTTTTTTTTGGTGACAGGGTCTCTCTAAGTAGCTATCTTAGAACTCACTATATAAACGAGGCTGGCTTTGAACTCTCAAAGATCCAGCTGCCTATGCTTCTTGAGTACTGGGATTAAAGGTGTGCGCCACTATGCCTGGCCATAGCCTTTCTAATACTTCAGAAACCTTGGAACTGTCCTTGACTCTTCTCTCTCCTTCCTTCTAATCAAATCAGGGACCGGGAAGCACCTTCACTGCTAGCACCCCGTCTGAGCTGCCTGCGCTTCCATTTGTCACGATTAATGCTGTGGTCTCCGAGGTATGGCTGACAGATCAAGTAACAAGGTATCCTTTTCGATTTGAATTTCGGATAAACAGCAGAAGTCTTTGAAAATATGTGCCCCATATAGCATCTTCCTCTAGTGGTCCTCTCCTTTGTCTCTTCATGGCAAACTCCCCACATTTATTTCAAAGGTTTTCTCAAACGCCAGATTTCTACTAGGTTCCTTAGGTTCAATCCATGAACACCTTAAATAGCCAGTCCCCTGTAGTATTCTTTGTGTCCCCTCTGTTCATTTTTCCCCATGGTGGTTACTATAATTTGTACCTAAAATGTTTCCCAAGGCAGAGATTCCTGCCCAAGCACTACCAGGCTGGAAAAAGAGCAGTTGGAGACTTACAATGATCACCACAATAACGGGAACTGCTGGTAGTTTTTGACAGTTCTTCCCTGATTGATAAGATAATCAGCCAATCAGCGCCTACTGCCCCTCAAAAATTTGACATCTCTAGGGCTTCAGAGCAACTGCAGGCAGAGGGGGTTCCTCATGCCTGTCTCAGTCTCCAAAACTCCACATATCAGATTCTGACAAAAATTCTGAAGTAGTTTCCAGGCTCAAGGTGTGGCAGCCACCCACCACTTCCGAGATCAGCGGCTGGAGAAGTTTGCCAGCCTGCAGACTTGCTCTCATAGGCACTCCAGCACCTTCCAGAGCTTTGGAGTTCAACACTTCTCTGAGGTGCAACAGCTCTCACCTAGCATCCCTTGTGCTCACCTAGCATCACTGAGTTCAAATTTGCTCCATTTACACCTCACATGACAATCAATTTTAAGTTGTTTCACTCATTTAATGGTTGTAATCCCATAGTGACAGCAAAGTAGCTCCCATTTGTTCTGTATGCTGTCTGCCCATTCCATTCTTGGAGGAGGGTGGGAAAGAGCTCCCCAAAACATCAAAGATGGTTTCCACTCACCAGAAGGGTCTGTCTACTCCCCCCTCCATAAATGAATAGATTCCCTGCCACATATTTTAGCACAGTGACAGAAAACTAATACAAATTATTGTCATTTATCATAGTAAATATTTTGTTAATCATTTATTTGTCTTACTACACCAAAATCTAAGATCCCTGGGGGCAATGCTATGGTTTTTGTTTTTAATGTTTTATGCTCTAGTGTATGATCAGCATTTGGAACAGTGCCTCCTACACAATGATATCCAATATTTATTGAATAAATGGAAGAATAAAAAGCTTTCATTTTAACAGAACTATCTGGGCAAATTTTAAATGTAGATTCTATCCAGAGCTCCTAGGAGAAAGGGAGAAAAACGAATAGCCACTACTGAAGGCGGGTCCTCGGCAGATTTATAAATATTTCTACTTCACCCCAAGACACAGTGAGAGTCACTGTTGTAATGTACTAACTCCTTTTTGTGGGTGTTTTCTTTTGGAGAAAGGAAGAGGATCTTAGGATGGCTTCTGCCTCTTCCTTCTAAGTGCTGGGCAGCGTTTTCTTTTCCCTCTTTCCTTCCTTCATTTCTTTGACAGTAATGTAGTCCCAGCAAAATCTGCACTCAAGGCTAGCCTTGAATTTCTGATCTTCCTTGGTTTGACCTTGTGGCTGCTAAAATTCATGCTTATACACACCATCTGGGACTCTGTCAATAGGCAGGCTCTGGTTCATTCAGTCTGGGGTGGGGCGATAGCTTGAGTATAGCTTGGGTCCACCCTAAGAACAGACAGCTTTCCCTACTGCTCAGACCCAAGACAGACTTGGGTCATAGTCAGACCTTATCAGTGATTTCCTGACTTGTAGCATGAAGCCAAGGTCATATAGCATGGAACTTAATTGCCCACCCCACTCTGAAAACTGGTAAGAACAAGACATGCACCTTTGCTCTTTGGAATCAGAAGTGCTTTCTCTCTTCAAGATCCCATCGTGGTGCCTATGATATGATGCTATAACTCTTCTAACATTCTTGAAACTGAAGGGTCAATCTCATTCCCTTTGGGATGCCATCAAGGCTGCCTATGGCTGGGGTGGTCTCTTTCCTAATAGGTGTTCTTTCTATGCACCCGTATTCTCTTTTACTTATTGCAGTGGTTCAACTTCCAAAGGAACAAACACATTTTTTTTTTAAACAGAGGTTGTTAGTCTATTAAGAATTATGGTATTAAATATAGAAATGTACTCCATCATAGTTCAACATAGCAGTGTTATTTTAGTGGAACTGGCATATACATGAAGAACAAAAACTGTGGAAGAAAAGGGAAAGCTAACAATGTTAAATTTAAGCACCCCAAAGCGAATGACTGATGCTGGGCGTATGTGGGGCAAGGAGACTGCCATTTTGGTGTCCTTTAAGTCACACTATAGGAAGGTTTCTTAAAGGCAAGGGAAACTTTGTGGTGTACAGAATTAACAACTCTAACAGCTCTATACCAACAAAGGACCTACAGGCCAAGGGGCAAGACCAGTTTCTTTCCTTATGCTCAGGGAAAGGAAGAGAAACCACCGTTTTTGCTATACCCTTTCCTTTCTTTCTTACAGAAGTCCACACCCATGCTCTAGGGTGTGTCCTACTTTCTTCTACAGTACCCCCTTTTCTCATAACTCTCAGGCTTAAAATCTATTTTAAATTACCTTTAATAAACACCAACTCTGTCTCCTAAAAAAGGAACTTCCGTTCTTGGTAAGCATCACAATTCCACAAGGTAGACAGAATTGTTCTCATTTTGTAGATTGTAAGATATTAACGGGATATCACAACATGCTCTCACTCTGTAGCCCAAGCTGGCCTAACTCACTATGTAAGTACAGCTACTCAAGCACATGGCATTCTCCTGCCTCTGCTTCTGGAGTGCTGAAATAACAGGTGTGAGCCACCATGCCCAGCTAGATCATCATACCAGCCCCAAATAATCTCTTCCACATACATGGTCTGTTTGTCATTTCAGTAGTGATAGTCATTTGGATCGTAGAGCATGCTTTTCAAATGAATTGCCAACACCTCTGGCAAGCTCTGAAAGTCATTGGTCCTTTCGAATGAATTGAGTTCATCCCAACCTTTCTGTCAAAGTTGGTTATTATACTTAGCAGTGAAGAAATTGGGAGTTTTGACTGGGTGAGGACAGCACTTTGGTTTACAGATTAGTATTGGGCTTCTGAGGAGCACCAAGGGTGATGACAATTAAAAGTGTGAAATCACTTGAGGGCAATAGGTCCAGAATGCCAAAGGCTGTTCAGTCAATTTCAGACTTTTCCAAGGAGATACTAATTGTACAGAAATGGTTGATTTTCAGCTGCTTATGACTGCTGCTGTTTCCTAGCTCTTTCAACCTGGCCAAGAGCTTTCCTTTCCAGTCAGTACAGACCCTTAAACCCAGCAGAGAGAAGTGGATCTCTGTGAGTTCAAGGCCAACCATGGTCTAAGTGGAGAGTTCCAGGACAGCTAAGGCTAGTAGCAGAGCTGTCTTAAAACAACAAACAAAGGCGCCTTCCCTTTTCTAACTCCCTTGCAATTCATGATCTGTGTCCACAAACTGAGAGATAAAAATGCACAGCAAGACGTGTAGGTCCTACTGAAAGCAGAAAGACAACTCTACTTGTCTCTATCCTCGTTCTATGAGGACCTTTGAGTCTTAAAATCTAGCATTTCCAGCACAAAGGCTTGGTCAGCTTGGTAAATCTGGAAAGTTTTGAAACTTTACTGACTGCACTGCTGCTGTCACTTCCGAATCAGGGAGTAAAGGGATGGGAAAAGAAATGTGAGTAAAATCCCAAACTGGGCGGTGGTGGGGCACGCCTTTAATTCTAGTACTTCAAAGGCAGAGGCAGGTGGATCGCTAAGTTTGAGGCCGGCGTGGTCTACAGAGAGAGTTCCAGAACAGCCAAGGCTATTCTTGAGAAACTCAGTCCTAGACAAAAAAAAAAAAAAAAAAAAAAAAAAATCCGAGATGTTAATCTTGCTGGTTAGCTTTCCTTTGCTGACTAAATTATCCCAGGTATTTGATGTGGATGGTAGGAATCAGTTCTCAAAAGTGAGATTAAAAAAAAAAGAAAACCACACTATTAAATTCAAGGGCATGAATGCATTCAAGGGAATGCATGCTGGGTGGTGTTGAATGCTGTCTTTCAAGCACGGCAGCTGTGCCTACTCAAGAGTCCCAAGAGCTGGCCAGTCATTCTCTCCCAGAAGGGGTGGGGAGTGTCCTTAGATCCTCTGCTTAGATTTCAGCCATTGGCTCCTGCACCTCCCACCCAGCTGTGCATGTTCTGCCCAGCTGCATGTGGTCTCAGGAGGTGATAAAGCAGCTGTGGTCTGAGACTTTAATTAATGAAGCTGTTTTGGGATCACCTACGTGCCTGTAGTAAGCCCAATAAACTCACTGGTTCACCAAACTGGACTTGGGTGGATTCATTACTTTGGTTTGTTCTTGGTGCCCTATTGGGGATGAGTAGGCACTTACTCCTATCTCCCCAGGAAAAGTTCATGACATAAATTGGATCTCCACACCACCACTCAGGGCTCCCCCAAATCAAGAAAAGCTCATTTAGGGTAGACATCATATCAAGAATTTATTAGACACTACAAAGAAGAGGCCATGCACATTCCTGTTTCTCATTCTCATTAGGTGATAGTGGCAGGTGAGTAAGATCTGAAGGTCAATAGATTTTGTCCTCCCACCTAAATGTGTGCTGCTGCCTCTGATCTTGGTGCATCATGGATTTACAGCTGAAACAGCATCCAAAAAACCCCAAATAACACAACGAGGGTAGTATGGAGCTGCTGGCGGAGGGGGCTGGATGATTTAACACAGTGACACTTGACAACACTTTTTTTACAACACTATAATTATAAAGTTGAAGGCACATCTTCGGCAGAAATATCAATTTACATGCGCATGAGAAAAACAAACTAGACTACAGCAAACAAATATTGCACAAAGTTGTCCGCTCCTGTTTTGGATACTAACCAAAGTTTTACAATACATGACTAAACATTTCTTTAAAAACACAAGGTTGAGACACCTGGTTCTGGCTACAAAAGGCATTTATTATTATCAATGTCATTAAAAAGCTCAGGTGACTGAGAAATAAGAATTCATGCTTTTTGTTTTATCTTTTTACGCATTACCAGATCAAAGGACTCAAGAGAGTCAGCATAAAAGTTGGTAATGATTTGGCATGGATCTATATTTTTATATTTGGTAAAGAAATTGTTTTTAAGTACAGAAAACAAAATAATCCAAAGGAGTGATATCAGGAATGTATATTTTTTAAAAAAAAATAACCTGTAACCAGATGCCTCATTCAAAGAAAATAACAAGATAGAGTAAAATAAATATTAAGAAAATAACTTTAAAACAGAATCCACAAGTAATGGGAAAATCCTCTACTACACATCTTTTTGATTTTAAGCTGTGTACAGAAAAGATATGCACACTCACATTTTTGGAAACATCTTATCTATAGTGCTATTTCAAACATTCTGTATATATGAATGAAGAATAATTTTTTAAAAAATTAAAGCATAATATAAAATTATTTGTTCATAAGGCATCAAATTTAACTTCCTAAAATGTTGATACTAAAGTAGGAAAAGCGACATTTCTATTTCACACCTGACAACTATACTTTTAAAACTACAATAGTAAATACTCTAGTTGTGTTTTAATCTTTAAATTCAAAAGGCATCTTTGGATAATTAAGATAAAGGTGCCTCCTAGCTGAGTCTACATCAAGCACTGGACAACAAAGTGTCCACGGTGCCTTCTGACAAAGAGAATGGTTGCTGATTGAGTATAGACGAGTGGCAAAGAAAGTGTAAAGAACCTCAAAACAGATGCAAATAGAAACCCATTTTCTTTCTGAAGGCTCTCTCTCTCTCTCTCTCTCTCTCTCTCTCTCTCTCTCTCTCTCTCTCCATGTATGATATGTGTATATACATATGAACATTCTTATAGAACCTGTTCTCAACAGTAACACATTATCTAAAGTTAGTGACCAACTGAAAGCAATGTGCTTGATCCCTCTCTAAATAAACTCCCTCTTCTAGGAATACAGCCTCTCTCAAACACATTTTTCTGGTAGTGAGAAGTGAAATGCTATTCTCACTGTCCTACAACATGATGTGGAGGCAAGAGGAGGGCTCAATTATACATGTGTAACAGAAGGGTAACTGGCTGAGAGCTGGAGGACTTCTATTCTCAGTTTGGGTCCAGAGCAAGAAAAGTCAATTGTACATCTCTAGCATTAGCTGTTTCTTCTAGGAGTCAACAAGTTATGTTATGATGGGTTGCTAGAATTAAGAAACAAATATTCAAACTCCAATTCTTAAGATGGCATAGGGATTGGTCTAAAATGGAGTTTAAACACATAAGCTCATTTGCACTTTATTAAAACAGGTTTGCCTTTCTAGACTAATAGCACCTTCATCAAAAGTCTCACCTCTTTACGATAGCTAAGAGAGAAGTTAGGTCTTCCCCAAGTCTGGAAAGACAGCTCTGAAGAATGTAAACGTTTCTGGGAGGTGTGAAGGAATAAGAGAGAAAAGAGATGGAATGGAAGAATCCCATTCTCCTTTTCACTTTATACTCTGCTCTATAAAAATGATTTTTTTTATATTCAATATTGACCTGAAAAGGACAAATGAACATTTTCGGAGCACAAATCATATAAGATAGGCAATGTGCTTAAAGTATAGCATGCAAATAAAAGATTAGGAGTTAGTTTATAAACGCAAATGTTTTGAACAAGAGAAAAATATTGACTATAAGATATCACAAACCAGAGATTTTCTTATTTCTATATTACAGCTTGCTGTGTGTTTTGATAAAAGCAGCTTTGTATGATAGTATATTTAAAAATCATTTTGATAAGTTATCTAAAACATAAGAGGTAACTAAATTTTTATTAAATTATAATATACCAGCCAAGTGATTGTATCCCAAAAGAAGATTTAGTGAGTTCAGGTACTTTTATACAGCCCATATATGTTAAAATATTAGTGTCAATCTTTGAAGAACTTTTCTGTGAAAGAGGCTCAAATGGTAAGTTTCTAGCCTGGAACTGAGGGACAGGCTCCACCAGGAACAAAGCTGAACTCATCAGGAGAGAGCTGAATGCTATCCCAGAGCTAGGCAAACTGAAGAGTCAGTGATTTCTGACAGCAGTGGGGAAACAGAAGGGTAGAGAACTCTGCACTCTCTAAGGTCTTCTGAGTGACACAATAAAATAAGAGAAGATTTCAGAAAAATGTCAGTTACAAAAATGTTTTGAGATAGGGTCTTAGTGTATATAGTCCAGGCTGGTTTTGAACTCGCAATCCTCCTGCCTCAAGTCAGTGATTTTAATCAAGGAAAAATCACCTAAACTTGGTTTACTTGAAAGGTGACAAAAGCCATCCTGGGGCTCTTAGAAACTAAAGGACAAGGACGCAGGCATTATGAGGTGAAAGCAAACCCACAATAAATAAGGCACATCTATTTTGAAACAGTTGCAACTGTTTTCCTTCTAAACTAGATGCTTTGTACAGTGCTTTGAAAGCCATTGCTTCCCATTGGGGCAAGGATACAGGCTCAAGAATATCCTCAAGGTCATGCTCTCAAATCTTCACATTTTTTAATCATCCTGTCTTTGGGCACTTTTTTGGTCAAATAAAAATGATTTGCCATATTAGCAGCAAGTCAGCAACCTCTAACTGTGGAGTTTGTTCTAAACTTGCTGCTCTATCCTCTATCCCTAGTAAAACAAAACTGCTGGGAATTTGTTTTGGATAATGCCAGGTTCAGAGCTCTTGCCCTGAGAAATCTATTTTTGCCATTAACAAATACAACTCAGATAGAATCCTGCACATAAGAGCATGAGACTGACATAAGATCCTTCCATGACAATGTACGTGCTCCATCAGTGCACATGAACTTCAACTAGCAGCATCCCCTGAGACCTTTTACAGTGTGGTGTCATCATCTTCCCGGAAGTCTCCCACTAGAAGTGAGTGCTTGTCAGGTTCACTAGTAACAATACTGTTGAGGGAGCGTTTGTCAGACAGTAGTGAGTTTATGGAGGCTCTGCTGTAATTGACAATCCGGTCCAGCAAGCCCAGTCTCGGAGAATTTCTGGAAGCATCATCTATTCCAACGTGAACGCTGATTTCTGAAGGACTCCTCTGTCCTGCGTGTCTTCGGGCACCCAACTCATAATTGTCATAAGTTGGTTTCCTGTAACTAAACATATATTAAAAGCAACCAAATGTTAACTAGATGCTTGTTGTATGCACAAACAAATACTTGCCCAGTATGAAGATGTGCAAAGGTGGCTATCGCTAAGAAAGTTGCCTGAAATGAACTTCGTGGTGTCACATAATACAAAGTCCCACTTGGGCTTATGTCTGTAATGCATACACCACATAAAATGATAACTACTTAGCTTTTTCTTTTTGTTTTGAGACAGGGTCTTTACTATGTAGCTTAGCCTGGAAAATTTGATTCTATCGCCCCTTCCTCTAAGTTCTGAGAATACAAGTGTGCACCACCACACACACCACTCATACTATATTTATTAATTTTTCCCTAATAATTCTTAAGAATTGTTTAGGAGTCTGGGAAGACGACTCAGCAGATAAAGTGATTGCTGTACAGGAATGAGAACCTGAGTTAGGATCCCCAGCACTCACATCAAAGCTGGGTGTGGTGCCTGTACCTGTGATCTAGTGCTAGGAAAGCAAAGCAGGAAGAATCTGGGGGCTCAGCTCAGTCTAGCTAAACTGGTGAACCCTGGGTCCAGTCAGAGACTCTGCCTCAAAATATAACGTAAAGAAAATATAAGACACCTGATGGCGACCTCTGACCGCCACACACATTGTGCACACAGGTACATGCACACACGCACGCACACAACTACTTGGGTATGCTCATCAATATAAGAATCAAACCTATTGAGAAAATGATGAGCAAGTCACCATACTTACAGTTTGAGAAAAAGGGAAGAAAGTACTACAGAAACAGATGAAGCAGCCATTGCTGCGGATCCCATCCATGGTTGCAAAATCAAACCAATGGGCAGAAAAACTCCTGGAAACAAATTTGAATTATCAACACATTTATAACATATGCACAATTTATGTTCTTACTTCTTCAGCATTTTATCCTCTTGGTTGTAGAGATTTGTGTTGCTGTCATTTTTTTCTTAGTAGAGTGAGTGCTCTCGTGAATATTCTTGTCCCCATTTACTCATGTTTCAGAATTTCCCAGGGGTGCATCCTGTTAGTTATAGGTAGTCCTCGGTTCTCTAGTGTACCGGAGCTCATACTCGACTAATTCACACACACACATGCCTTTTCTTTTCTTTTTTCTGCATACTTTCTTTTTGTAAGATAGCATCTTACTATGAAGCCCTAGCTGGCCTCAACTCACAGAGAATTGCATACATGCTGGGATTAAATTGGTATGCAGCATCATACCTGACCCAACTTTTTTAACTTAAAATTTTAAATCTATTTGTCTCTCTGTCTATCTGCCCATCTATCAATCTATGTTTTTCAATGTCTTGCTATGGTAGTTCTGATACCTGGAACATGATATATAGCCAGGCTGACCTTAAACTTTTGCTATCCTCCTGCCTTTGCCTCTCAAATGCTGGAATTACAAATGTGAGCCACCATGTCAAGACACATTTGTTTTCAATAGATTTATTTGTCAATTTGTTGGTTTTTTTGAAACAGGGTTTCTCTGTGTAACCTTAGAAGTACTGGAACTTACTCTGTAGACAAGGCTGGCCTTGAACTTAGAGAGACCCACCTGTCTCTGCTTCCTGAGTACTGGGATTAAAAAAGTGTACCACCACTGCACAGTCCTTTTATTTTCCTTTTAATTGTGTGTGTGCAGATGTGTAGGTACAGATTTTCTGTACTACTTTTTCAATGTTTACCTAGGTATGAATTTTTTCAAATTATAATATTGAAGGGAAAAAATTTTAAAGTATCAAAATGTTTACAAATTCTTAGGCTGTAATAAACTTCATTGAATATTACTGGTTTTAACATCACCTCTCACCAAATTAGCAAGGTATATGCAAAAACTAAGGTCAAAACTAAACCTAATTCTTTCAATATGATAGGTGTCTAATGACTTTAACCACAAAAGTAAAAGCTGTTAAGAATCACATACCAGCAGCGATGGGAATTCCAATCAGATTATAAATTAGAGCAAAGACAAAATTGATTCGAATCCTCTTGACTGTCTTCCTTGACAAGTCGATACTTGCTACAACATCCAGAAGGTCATTCTGAGAAGAGAGAGGTCGGCGACATTAGTGAGACTAGTCGAATGTCACTAGGAACTCCTCTACTCATCACTCTGTACAATGGAGATTGGGTATGTCTTGGAACATACTGTAAATTAAGTACAAATTTCAGATACTGCTAAGCCTTGAGTCAAGTTTGGAAGAGGTTTTTCAAAAAAAATTGAGGGTTCTGAAAATGTTTTCAGGTTTGTGTGCAAGTATACGGATTGAATATTTAACTAACATCAGTGAATATTGTTGTAGAGAGTTATATTATTGTTAAATCTTGTTTTAATATCAGAAGCTTGTGATTCTCATTTGTGTTGCTGGACTGAGAGAGAATGTCAGTAACCTCCACTCCAAACTCAGACTTCATCGCTAGGAAGGAACATGGGACTCCGGGCAGGATCACTACACAGTACGCTTTACAGCACTACCACTAACCGTGGCAGGCAATCGCTCACTCCTCAGATCTCAGACCACAGGACCTACTCTAGTGTATGAGTATTGCCTGCTAACTGACTGTACCACTGGAGCTCCAGGACTTACTTACCCTTATTAAAACCACATCGGCTGCTTCAATGGCTACATCTGTGCCTGTGCCAATGGCAATTCCAACATTTGCCATTGCCAGAGCTGGAGAATCATTGATTCCATCTCCTACCATCGCTACCCGTTTTCCCTCCTCTTGAAGCTGTTTCACCTTAGCAACTTTATGGGAAGGCAGAACTTCAGCAAACACCTTAGTAATGCCAACCTATATGAAGAAAAATCAATTCAATTCATTTCAGGAAGTAATATTAAACACTGCAAACAAAGCTGAGCTTAGAATCACGAGCCATCATTTTTAACCTGCCAGATGCTTACATTTAAAAGACTGAAAATATTCACTGAGAATGAGAAGTGAACATTATTTTTTAATAGACTTATTTATTCTTAATGTTTTCCCTGCATGTTTGTAAACATACCAGACATGTGCCTGATGCTCACAGATGTCAGAAGAGCATACTGTATACCCTGAAACTGGAGTTAAAGATGGTTGTGAGACACTACCCTGAGAGCCAAACCTAGGTTCTCTGCAAGAGCAGCTAGTTCTCTTAATGGCTGAGCCATTTTTCCAGCCAATAAGCAATCTTGTATACTGTTATTATGAACAGAATGACACTGTCTTCATGGTAAGAGCATTCAAAGTGTACACATCATCTGCTCTGGAAAATCAGCTTTCAACTATATCTAGACACACTCTTTCATGTCCAAAGATGTCAAGAATATTTATTATTGCCAGTTTTCAAAAATGAAAAATTCAAAACCACCTAAACATCCACTAGTAGGGGAATGGTAATATAAATTATGATTCATCCATACTATAGAATTCTATGCAGCAGTTTAGAAGGAATGAAATAATTTTATGTACCGAGACATAAACAAAGATCTAGGGGCTGGGTGGTGGTGGTGCACGCCTTTAATCCCAGCACTCGGGAGGCAGAGGCAAGCGGATCTCTGGGAGTTCTAGGCCAGCCTGGTCTACAAGAGCTAGTTCCGGGACAGGCACCAAAGCTACAGAAAAACCCTGTCTCGAAATATCAAAACAAAAAAAAAAAAGATCTAGGAAATATTATTATATATAAAAACTACTTAATAAACTATAAAATGATCCAATTAGTACTGAAATGCAGAACTACATACCTGGATACAGGTATATGCATACACGAAAGTAAGGTGGGAGAATTTGACAGAGAATGTGGAAAATGATACAAATTCTTTACAACCTTCATATTCTTACATAAGAATGTACTCACATATTCCTTCTGTTACTTACTAGAAGAGGGCCATCAAGATGGTTCAGTGGGTAAAGGTATTTACCAAGTTTAATAAAACCAGAGTTCAGTCCCCAGAACCCACACAATGAAGAAAAGAACCAGCTTTCACAAGTTTACCCTCTGACCTACGCACACAATCTGTGGCACATGCGCGCACACATACATGCACATCCTATATACATACAAACTAGAAGAGGAGAGAAGTCATTCTAAGTGCTTTTTAATAAAAATGCTGGAAGTGAAACAAATGTAGGGTTAAGCCAAATGGTATGTCCAAGAAAAGAGTCCCACTGGTGGCATCCAGAATGGATCAGAGAGGAACCTGCATGCAGCTCCTGCCATTTTTACAGCAGGAGATGCTGAAGGATTGGCCACACTGCTGAAAACTATGTGCATCATTTCAACAGAAGCATCAACAGAAACCAGTGTTCAGCAATGCTACTCAAACATCCTGCAAGCTATGCAAATACCTTTTCACATCTCTAACATACAATGTCCTTCCACCATACCACACTGATTGTTTTTAAGCGGTTAGGGATAGCTACATGATGATAATGCAAACAATAGGTAAGGTGACTTTCTCAGCACTTAAACAGAAGAAAGAAAATGTGTATTGAGAATGAGATGTTAGCACATCCCAATAACTAAGTAAACCGATGAATTACCTGAGAAGCAATAGATCGAGCCGTTTTACTGTTGTCTCCAGTCATCAGAACTACTTCTAAGCCCATAGATTTCAGAATGTGGACAGCCAGCTCTGCCTCAGGTTTCACAGTATCAGCAATGGCTATCAAGCCACACAGCTCATCTAATACAGGAGCAGCAGAAAAACAGATTATGGTGAAAGAGGAATAACAAAACAGCAGAATAAAATTTCAGACAGAAATGAACTCTGTTAAGCCATTGAGGGCTTGGTTTAACTCAAAACATCCTAATCCATACAGACTTTATACCACACACTC
>NW_004949163.1:1244176-1261750 GCF_000317375.1 Microtus ochrogaster
AGCCACCATGTGGTTGCTGGGAATTGAACTCAGGACCTTTGGAAGAGCAGGCAATGCTCTTAACCACTGAGCCATCTCTCCAGCCCCTAATTTTCTTGTTTGAAAAACAAAAGTAAGAGGACTGGAGAAATGGCTCAGTGGATATAAATATTTGTTACATAAGCATGAAGACTCAAATTAAAATTCTGTAACCCCAATACTGGGCAGTGGGGTTGAGACATAAGGATCACTGGGGCTTGCTGGTTGTCAGGGTTGTCAGTCTAGTTTCAGGTTCATTGAGAGACGCTGCCTTAAGGGAGTAAGGTAGAGAAAGTGATAGGACAAGACATCTACTGTCCTCCTCTGGCTACTGTGTGCATATTCTGCACACCCAAACTGCAATAGAATAAAATGTTATTCTATGCTTTATCCTGTACCTAACTAAAATTATGAAGCCAATACCTTCATACTTAGCAAGGACTATTGTTGCAAGGAGAGAGCCATTTGTTTGTACCAGCTGCCCAGCTAGCTTAGCCCCAAAATAACCACACAAAAACTGTGTTCATTAAGTCACTGCTTGGCCTATTAGCTCTAACATCTTATTGGCTAACTCTTACACCTTAATTTAGGCCATTTCTATTAATCTATGTATCACCACATGGCAGTGGCTTACCAGGAAAGATCTGGCATGTCTGATTCTGGAAGCTCCATGGTGTCTCTCCCTTTCTCTGCCTATTTTCCTCCCAGCATTCAGTTCTGTCTTCCCCGCCTACCTAAGTTCTGCCCTATCAACTAGGCCAAGGCAGTTTCTTTATTCATTAACCAATGAAAGCAACACAAAAACCCCGCCTACCTAAGTTCTGCCCTATCAACTAGGCCAAGGCAGTTTCTTTATTCATTAACCAATGAAAGCAACACACAAACAGAAGGAACTCCTATACCAGACTGTAAATGTTGAATAAATAGTCTCAGAACTGGAAATTTACCCTAGCAAATAGGAAGCATGTAAAACTTTATGTATATGCTTATTGCAGTATTATGGTGAAATATCAAGACTAGGGCTAGCAGGATGCCTCAGTGAGTTAGGATGCTTGCCTTGCCTCAGTGAGTTAGGATGCTTGCCTGACAACCTAAGTTTGATTCTCAGAATCCACATGCTGAAAAGAGAAAATTTTGACCTTCACCTGTGCACTGTGGAACCCTCATATAGACAGAAAGACAGATACATACATACACACAAACACACACAGAAAAATATAAGTAAAATTCAAAATACAAGTAAAAAATAAAGTTGTAAGAACATAGAAACGATTATACAGCATGTAGCTTAAAATAAAATTCTAGAATTATAGGGTGTAGCCCCATTTGTAAAGTGCTTGTCTAGAATATATAGTCCTGTGTTTGACCTCCAGAATACAGAAATAAATAGTACAATTATATGGCAATAATGGAAACTATTTCATCAAATAAAATAAACCTCAATAAAATATGTATACCTTAGTTATTTTGAATGTGTGGTACTATGGTTTGAACTCAGGGCCGTGCCCATGCTAAGCAAACACTGTATCATTTATCAATCTCACTATGTAGTCCCAGATAGTCAAACACAAGCTTCCTGCCTGAGCCTCCCAAGGTGATCATAACCATAACTGGCTCCCCCCCCATTTTTTTCCCTACTACTAGGTATGAAACCCAGGTATGAAACTCTACTGCTGAACTGCATCTCCAACAGGATTTTTAAGGGTTTTTTGAGATTTAAATTGTACATATGTTTGTGTGTATCTGTATGTAATTTTGCACACATCTATGTCAATGCCCACAGACACCAGAAGAGGGGGGCATATCCTCTAGAGCTGCTATTACAGGCAACTGTGAACCACTCAACATGGGCTCTGGGAATCAAAATCTGGTCTTCTGCAAGAGTAGCAAGTACTTTTCATCATAGAATTATCTTTTCAGCACACACCCAAAACAGGATTTTAAATTTTTATTGAACTGTATTGACATAAATTTTACATATAGCCAGGTGGTGGTGGCACATGCCTTTAATTTTGCAGCACACAGGAGGCAGAGGCAGGTGGATCTCTGAGTTCAAGGCCATTTGGTCTACACAGTGAGTTCCAGGGATACACAGAGAAGCCCTGTCTCGGAACCTCCCTTCCCCCCAATTTTTTTACATAGAAAAATGTACTACGCATTAGAAATAGTGCAAGGTTGGAGATTCAATCCAGTTGGTAGAGTGATTGCTTAGCATTTACAATGCCCTAGGGTCAATCTCCAGTACCATGTAAATCAGGCGTAGTGGTGCACAACTATATTCCCAGCATTTGGGAGGTGAGACAAGATGATCAGAAGTTCAAGGTCTTTTGTGGCTATATAGTGAGTTCAAGGCCATCTTGGGATTCTTGGGATATGTGAGACTTCTCCGTGAGCCCCTGTGAGCTCTGCTTAGTTGATTCTGTGGGCCATGTTCTTGTCTCCCTAATCCCTCTAGCTCCTACAATCCTTCCTCCCCCTCTTCCTAAGGGTTCTCTGAACTCTGCCTAATATTTTGGCCTTTTTAAATTTAGTGCTTTGTTTTTGTTTTACACAGGATCTCATGTAGCCCAGGTTTGCAGTAAGCTCACTACAGCATCATCTAACTATTGGTCCTCCTGCTTCCACCTCCTAAATGCTGGGATTACAAGCATGTACCACTATGTCCAACTGATTTAGGTTTTTGTTGTGGTGGTGGTTGTTTGAGATAGGGGCTTTCTATGTAGCCCTGATAGTCATAATTCTATCTCAGGCTCCCAAATACTTGTGCCATAACAGCTGGTAAAAAATCCTTAATTAACAATAATCATATTTTGCTAATATTATAATTTTGTATTCAAGCCTCTTTGGAATAAACCTCAGAGTTTAAGTTCCACAGACACATAAAATAATGACTGAGATCACAATTGTGTCACAGAATATTTTAGAGAAACTTTACCATCAATTGTCACCAATACAGCAGTCCGACCTTTTCTTTCATGTTCAATCATGGAACTGTCTACTTCATTACTTATGACAAGACCATTTCTAATCATCCATTCCCGGTTACCAATGAGGACTTTGTACTGCTGAGTATCAACAGCATCTAGAAATACAGAAATAACATTTAGTGAGCATTTAACTTTTAAATCCATCTTGAGGCAAGTTCTTCTTGCCTAACCTTGCAGTCACTCTAACACATTTTTGGTAGAATATGACCTCTGACAGTGATTTTCAAGTTTTCCAGGAATATATTCTGCTCTTCCATATCCTCTGAGCCCATGTTGCTACCATGACTAAAGGTCCTTAAGCTTTTGCTCCAAATAGAAAACGCCTTTATACTGTTCAAGCGCTAGGGATATAACTCAGTGGCTGAGCGCTTGCCTAGCCTGAGTGAAGGGAGCTCTAGGTTCAATCTCGAGCAAGATGGGGAACGGGGATGAGAAGGTATTAGTTCAGAGCTTCCCTTCTTACTGAGGTTTTCCCTTTGACACTCGCAAACCACAATTCAAACATTTAACTGTGTATCAATAGCTAATGTGGCTACATGGAAATATGCAACTATGTTGATGTTTCGTTTTAAACTGGTACTCACTAATTTTAAGTGAGCCTTTAGATGTTTGACTGCATGTCCCTAGTCCATTAATTATTTTCTCAGGATGACTATTTGAAATCTCCCCTGCTTTCAAATCTAACTTTCCTCCCCCATTCTCATCTGACAGGCAACTGCTCCCTGCAATCATAAGAGGACTTCTCATGGCCATATCTCCCCACTCCTGTGCATCCTAGGTGCACACAGCTTCTTTTCCCTCTGTTATAAACAGAGTCTGTGCCTGCCAAAGACCATCTCTCTACCTGTATGATAGTACACACTCCTTTGCCTATTCCAGACCATATCCCCAACTACTCTCTTCTCTACCTCCCAAATAATCAATTTTCTATCATCTCTGCTGCATATTATCTTATCTTTAAAAACAGAAGGAGCCTCTTGAGCGCACTGCTCTAGCTAGCTATCACACTTCTCTACTTCTGTGCACAAGAGAAGTATTTCCCCTACTAGTTGTCTCTAATTCACCACTGCCCATTTTCTTGTGAACACACTCAAATAAAGCTTTAGTCTCCACTACTCCAATAAACTATTCCCACAATATACCAGTGACCTTTAACTTTAGTAAACCTAGTGCGGTTTGAACAGCTGTTCCAGCAATAATGGATATGCTCTACATCTGCTATTTGATCCTATGGCCACTAGCCAACACATGTGGCTATTGCGGGCCAAAATTATCAAAGAGTTGGATTTTACATGAAATAAAATTTTAATTAACTCAAAATTAATAATCATATATAACTAGTGACTATAGTACTCAATACCACAGATCTACAAAGCAAATGACTCCCAATTCTGTTTCTCTAATTCAGCCTATTTCCTGGATTTTCAGGCCCCTGTAAACAACTGCCTACCTAATATTTCCATTTATGATACTTCCACTTACATAGCTACCAGACAGCCAAATGTAATATCTATAAAACTAGATTCATAATCTTGTCTTCCGTATTGTTCCTCTTGTCTCCTTTATACTATTTAAATGGTAACTTCATCTATCTAAATGGGTAGGCTACTAAATTTGATATGACTTTGGCTCCTGTGTTTTAATTTTTAAAAATTAATTAGTTTTTATGTATATAGGTGTTTTGTCTGCATGAATGTCTGTGCATCATGTGCATGCAGTGCCCATGGAGGTCAGAAGAAGGCATGAGATCCCCAGGCATTCGAGTTAACAGCTGGTTATAAGCTGCCATGTGGGTGCTTGGAATTGAACCTATTACCTCTGGAAGAGCAGTCAATGTTCTTAAGTGGTGAGCCATCTCTTCAGTTCCTTGACTCTTGTTTTACTTACATTTTATATATCTAATTTGGTAATTAAATCTTCCAGCTTACCCTTCAAGACACATCCGAAATTTGATCATTTCTTACAAATTCTACTGTTACCACACTGGTCTGAGCCATTAATATGTTTTCCTGGGTTACGAAAACAGCCCAGTAACTCATCTCCCAACTTCTTTCCTTGCTCCTAGCTCCTATCTCCTCTCAGTGGTAGTGGAGATCAAACCCAGGGGCTCACACACGTGCTAATCACAAGGGGAGAAGAGAACAGAGTTCTGCCTCTGCCCTCGCTGATGATCATTCAAAGTGGTATGAAAAATCCCTAATACAACAGATTCTCAACAAAAAAGCTGCTGAGTGATTTCCGACATGTCACTTACTTGACATTACATCCATAGACAAATAAAAATAAGTCACAGAGAAATAGAAATGGCCAGAAAATAATCATTTCATAGTGTGTCTAATATAATGGGAATGAAGTACAGCTAACATTTAAGAAGAGCAAGTATTTCTATCAATGCATATCAGCAAAGGTGTCACTGAAAAGAGATGTCAGTCAGGTCTAGGAAGACAAGCATAAGTCAACAGGGTAGATGTTATTTGTGGGTGAGGCCACTACATGGAGAAAACAGTAAATGGAATAACAAGTAGGAAATGGCAGGCCATGAAGGGGTCCCATGGAACACACCCCCAAAAATCACCACAGGCTACTGCCAAGGTTATTTGTTGTTCTCTACTGGTAAGGTCCTATTGCTGAAGACAACATTTACTTGCATCATAGAACATGGAGAAGTCCAGCAGGTGCCTAACTAGAAGCTTCACTCCTAATGACTAGTGTTCACGGTACCAGAAGGTACTATGCATGCCAATGGAGGAGAAAGGTAGGCCATCAATATCACCACTCAGCAACAAACCCTGCCACCGACAACAGTGACTAGCCTGTAAGACATACTTGATATGAGAGTGATTTCTTATTAATAAAGAAACTGCCTAGGCCCATTTGATAGGCCAACCCTTAGGTAGGCAGAGAAAACAGAACAGAATGCTGGGAGAAGGAAGCTGAATCAGAGAGTCGCCATGATTCTCCCACTCCAGACAGATGCAGGTTAAGATCTACCCTGGTAAGCCACCTTGTGGGCTACACAGATTATTAAAAATGGGTTAGATCAATATGTAAGAGCTAGCCAATAAGAGGCTGGAACTAATGGGCCAGGCAGTGTTTAAAAAAATACAGTTTCCGTGTAATTATTTCGGGTAAAGCTAGCCAGGTGGCAGGAAGCGGCCCGCCGCCCCTATTACAACACATACGAGTGCAACAGTGGTACAAATTCTATGGGAGTGACTTAACCACTTTTTGATTAGGTTTAAGGCCTACCCCATGAAATGGAATCCATACCTGGTACTACTAAAGTGGCCAAGACCCTGAGAGTAGATAGATCATAAATAGGGTAAAAGCTAATGTTATTATTTCACTAAAGAATCAGGAATAAAATGACTCCTAATGACAGACTGCAATACCTCACTCAATCAACATCAGAGAAGCTTCTTGCAGAATATGGAAATTAACACAGAGCCCTACAACTGGACAATGTACAGAAAGCGAGAGACTTTGGAATACTCAGCCTAAATGGGATGTCTTCATCAAACCCCTTCCCTTAAGGCTCAGGGATCTATGAAGAAGAGGAAGCAGAAATATTTAAGAGTCAGAGGTGATGGATGATTCCAAGGAAACAGTGTCTTCTATACATAACAGGACCTTTACACATATCAACTCAGGCTGTGGCAGGATACACAAGACCTGCATAGGTTAAAGCTAGATGGGGTTCTATCCGTAACAAAGAAGCTACCTGCAATTGATACCCATTGTCAAAGGGAAGTCTGGTTTCTCCAACAGAGTGTCATCAGGTATATAATATTAACCACACTCTAGGGTAGGCCCTGTGTCCAAGAGTAGTTAACTAACACAAAATTAACTCAGTGGTATTTTTGTGGACTTTTTGTTTCATTTTTCTTCATTTGGGCATTTTTTTGTCTTACTGATTTTTCTTTTTTGTGGTTTTTTTTTGTTTTTTGAATGGGAGAAAGAAAGAAGATGAAATTGAGTGGGTAGGGAGGTGGGAAGGGTATAGGAGGAGTTGTGGGAGGAGAAAATATGATCAAAATATATTGTATGAAAAAATCTTCAAGAACAAAGTAAAAGAATAAATGGTAGATTATGAGGAGAAACCATAGATAGGCAACTAATATTGTAAGAACATAGAGCACACATGGAACCTCAGGGAAAGACAGATGAGTAATAAGGGAGGCAAGAGACTGAACAGAGCAGAGCAGAAATCAAAGTCCTGAATGAGTGAGAACAATTAAAATGACGATTCTGAGCAGGTCACAGTGGCATACACCTTCCAACACTCAGGAAGCAGAGGTAAGTGGATCTCTATGAGTTTGAGGCTAGCCTGGTAGATATAATGAACTGTTGCAGAACAGCCATGGGTAAAGTGAGAACTTATCTCAAAACAAACAAAAAAAACCCCACATATCCTTAGTTAAGATCCATGGAAGGGCTCTAGGATACAAGTGAATCTTTTAAGCCAGACCTAATAATTAGTTATTATGGGGGTGATCCACAATTTTCAGCACATTGCTTCAAAAGAACCATAAACCAAAAATAGGCAGCCAGGCATGGTGGCATACACATTTAATCCCAGCACTCAGGAGGTGGAGGCAGATGAATCTCTCTGAGTTCAAGGCCAGCCTGATCTACAAAGTGAGTTGCAGGACAGTCAAAACTTCTACAAGGAGAAATCCTGTCTGCGAGTTTTACACGAGGAAAACATGTCTTGAAACTCCCCACAAAAGCCCACAAACAATAAAATAGACTATAAACCACTAAAATAAAGTCATATGTCAGAAGGTAGTATGATCAGATTTGATTTTAGCAAAATCACTTGGGTACAAATGGTAGGGGAGGTTCTGGAACACTTAGGTAAGTAGATTGTGTTGGCGATCAGATGACACACCAACATGACACCTAAGAAATACATCTCCACAAGAGGTACAGAATTTGGAGTGGTGATGAAAAAAGTGATGAGAAGCCAGGTGTGGGAGACAGAGACAGGTGGATCTCTGTGAGGACAAGGCCACCCTGGTCTACAGAGGGATTCCAGGACAGCCAGGATTGTTACACAGAGAAACCCTGGCTCAAAAAAACAAAAAACAAACAAAAAAACATTAACAACAAAAGAAATAAGAAATAGGTATGAATGACATTGTATAGAGGAGAGAATGAAAAATAAGAAGAAAGTCAAACACCAAGTAAATCATTGAGGATAGCTAATATTTGAATCAAAAAAGAATGAGAAAGAATGTCCAAAGAGGGAAGAGAAGAATCCAGAGATAGCCAAGACATATGCGCAGAGGAGAAAGGAGTTTTTGGAGGAATACTCAACCAATATTTTCAACTACCTTGTGAGGTCATGCAGAATGCAGAGTGAAGAGCAAGCACTGGAGTGGGCTTTGGGGGTCCACAGTCAGAGAGACGGTTTCATGCTCTGAACGGAACAGGAGTAGGTAGGTTTGTAATAAGCTGATGCATGCCTCTTCAGTAAGAACGTAAATTCCACAAGCCTATACTTTCTTGATGCTTCATGGAAATAGAGTGATTTTTTGATGGAAGAAGTGTTTATGTTTTAGAGACAATGCTATAAGAAGAAACATAGAATGCAAAGCAGCAAAGGGCCATAACAGAGAAGGAAGGCCCTGAGGAATTCAGAGAACATAGGATCTAAAGAAGATACTTCTTAGCAAGATGAGGAGTACCTCCTCCTCTCATGAGAAAGTAATGACCATCTGGGATAACAAAAAAACAAAACAAAACAACCAAACAAAAGAACACTGCCAGAAAAATCCAATTTCTATAGGATAAATAGGTAATTTGCAGAGGGGAGAAAGAGGAGGACCACAGGGTCTTGTAAAACATGTATGATTTTTATCAGCTAAGGAAAGAAATAAGAGAAAGATCACAAAAAATCAGCTCAGACTTATCTTCATAACCCTAGACTAGTTAGTTGCTGAGGTAGTTTGAATGTAATTGCCCTCCATAATCTCATAGGAAGTGGCAGTAGTAAGAAATGTAGCTTTGTTGGAGTAAGTATGGCCTTGTTGGTGGAAGTATGTTACTGTGGGGGTGGCCTTTGAGGTTTCCTATGCTCAGGCTACTGCCCAGTGTCTCAGTTGACTTGCTGATGCCTGCAAGATATAGGACTATCAGCTACTCATCCAGCACCATTCTGCCTGCACATCCCCATGCTCCCCGCCATGAATGATAATAACAGATTGAACCTCTGAAACTATGAGCAAGCCCCCTCAATTAAACGCTTTCATTATAAGAGTTGCCATGGTCATGGTGTCTCTTCACAGCAATAAAAACCCTAACTAAGACAGAAGTCAATAAGCACAGTCAGCAAATGTTTCTGAGTGATGTCATCAGAAGGCCTATGGTAAAACTGAATTGGATGAAATGCAATCATGCTGTCTATTTGTTTTTTATACAACAGCATGAGGTTATATACAGTTAGCCATCTGAAACCCAGGTTAGCTAAAACGATCCTGAACAACAAAAGAACTGCTGGAGGAGTCACCATCCCTGATTTCAAGCAGTACTACAAAGCAACAGTAATAAAAACCACATGGTATTAGTAAAAAAAGACATGAAACATGTTGATCAATGAAATCAAACTTAAGACCCAGATATAAATGCACATGCCTATGGACACCTGATTTTTTTTTAATAAATAAGCCAGAAATATACACTTGAAAAAAGAAAGCATCTTCAACAAATGGTGCTGTTCAAACTGGTGTCTGCATGTAGAAGAATTCAAATAGATCCACAATTATCACCCTGCACAAAATTCATGTCCAAGTGCATCAAAGACCTCAACATAAAATCAGACACACTGAATCTGAGAGAAGACAAAGTGAGGAATAGCCCTGAATACACTGGCACAGGAAACAACTTCCTGAACAGAACACCAATAGCACATAGCACAGGAACTGACATCAACAATTAATAAATGGGACCTCATGAAACTGAAAAACTTCTGTAAGGCTAAGGACACCATCATGAGTGACAGCATAAATAATGGGAAATGATTCTTGCCAACTTCACATCTGACAGAGAACTAATACCCAAAATATAAAAAGAACTCAAGAAACTGAGTATCAAAAAAATAATAATAATCCAATTAAAATATGGGAAACAGATTTAAACAGAGAATTTCAATAGAGAATCTCAAATGGCTGAGAATCACTTAAAGAAATGTTCAACATCTTTAGCCATTAGGCAGGGAAATGTAAATAAAAACTACTTTGAGATTCCATCTTAAACCTATCAGAATGGCTAAGATCAATAACACAAGTGGCAGCACAGGTTGTTAAGGATGTGGAACAAGGGGAACACTCCTCCATTGCTGGTAGGCATGCAAACTTGTACAGCCACTACGGAAATCAATATGGCGGTTCCTCAGAAAATTGGGATTCGATCTACCTCAAGACCCAGCTATACCTAACTCTTGGGCATATACCCAAAGGACACTCTATACTGTGGTAAGAACACTTGTTCAACTATATTATGGCTTTCTTTATTCATAATAGCCAGAAACCGGAACCAACCTATATGTTCCTCAACAAAAGAATGTATAAACAAAATGTGCTACATTTACAAAATGGACCATTATTACTTAGCTGTTAAAAAATGATATCATGAAATTTGCAAATGGATGAAACTAGAAAAAAAATCATCCTGAGTGAGATAACCCAGACCCAGAAAGACAAATATGATACATATTCACTTATAAGTGGATATTAGCTGTTAAGTAAATGATAATCAAGCTATAATCCGTAGTCCCAAAGAGGTTAGTATGGGGGAGGCATCTAGGCAGAACACATGGATCTCCTTGGGAAAGGGAAATAGAATAGATTTTGCAGGTGAGCTGGCAGCAGGTGGGGAAGGAAGTGGGAAGGATCAGGTGCTGGTGAGAGATGGCTACAGTTTGGGAGCAGCTGGAGTGTCCTGTGGAAATCTAGTGTAGTGGAAACTTCCAGAATCTTAGTGATTCTAGTGAGAATTCCTAGCAATAGGGGATATGGAATCTTAACTAGCTATCTCTTGTAGCCAGGCAAGGCTTCCAATGGTTGGACTGGGTTCCATTTGGTTGAGTTGTTGGCTAAATGGGTGCCTTGGAGATCCCTAAACAACACAGTAAAATTCAAGGACAGAGGGTTGCTCTCTGCAAACTGACAGCAGGGCCCCATTGCCAAGGACAATATCCACACAGCGCACTGAACACGTAGAAGTCAAGCTGGTGCCTGCATGGAGCCCTTACTCCTATGTCCCAGTCTCTTTGATGCAGGAAGGTACTCTGTAGCTACCAAAAGAGAAATGTGGACAACAACCCAGACACAAAACTTTTGACCTACAATCTATCCTGCTTGCATAATATGCTAATGTCTTGTTTAACTTGAGGCCCACTCCATGAGCGGGAACGCACGAAAAATACTGCTTGGATGGCCAGGAACAGGAAATTGGATAGCCCAGAGACCTAGGCTAGAACCCATCATGATTAATCTAAAAAAAATCAATAAAATAATTCCTAATAATAGTCTGTTATACTCATAGATCATTGCCTTGTCTGACCGTCAGAGAGGTTTCCTCCAGCAGCAGACGGGAGAGGATGCAGAGACCTACAGCCAGACATTATGCAGGGCCAGAGTCTAAATTAAAGGTCTTCACTAGGTCCAGCTTGGGGAATCCCATGGTGGGGAGGGGGTTATGCAGCAGAATGACTGTAGGAGTCAGAGGGGATAGAAGATACCAGGAGAACACTGCCCACTAAATCAACTAAGCAGGCAGGGCTCATATAGGCTTACAGAAACTGCAGTACCAAGCACAGGGCTTGCATGAGCCAGTACCAAGTTCTCTGTTTATATGTTACGGCTGTTAGCTTGGTGTTTTTGTAGGACTCCTCACTATGGGAGTGGGCATGTCTCTGACTCTTGCCTGCTCTTAGGGCTCTTCCTCCTGTTAGGTAGCCTTGTCTGGCTTTGGTGTGAGGATTTTTGCCTTGTTTTATTGTATTTTGTTTTGTTGTGTTTGGTTGTTGCTCCTCGAGGCCTGCTCCTTTCTGATGGGAGTTGGAGGGGTTGTCAATCCAGGGTAAAAGGGAGGTAGGGGCAGATGGAACGAGTGGAGGGAGGGGAAATTGTGGTCAGGATGTACTGCATGAAAGAACAATCTATTTTCATTAAAAAAAAAAGAATAAGAAAATTTCTAGCTAAAAAAACTACAAACTACTATAAATAAATTAGCTTACTTGAGAGATGAGCATCAATAATCATAGAAGATGAAGTTGATGACTGTTCATTAATTTCATCAATTTGAACGAGGGATGCATTTTTAATGTTATTTTCTTCTATCTTCAAGTTATTCTTATGTAGCAAACCTTCAATATTGGTAACTTTACAGCTAATACCACAGCCTGGTACAACCTGGAAATCTGTGCAGGTACCCAAAGTTTCAGTGTCCAGCTCCTAACAAAAACAAAATACAATAAATAAGTAAACAAATAAATAAATGGTATAATAACTTTTAATTAGAAGAATAGCGATGGTAAGTGTATGAGAAGACAGGCACTCAAAACTCTGGGTGCAGGTACAAACTGATAGAACTGTTTGTGCTGATGTTAGTAATGGCCATGAAAAATGAAACTTTAAGCACCCTTTGATCTAGAAATTGCACTGACAGATTTTATTGGGGCAGGGGTTGAGACAGGGTTTCTTTGTGTAGCTCTTGCTGTCCTGGAACTAGCTCAGTAGATCAGACTGGCCTGGAAATCACAAAGATCCATCTGTCTGCCTCCCCAGTGCTGTTTGAGACAAAGTCTTATACAGTCTAGGCTAGTCTCAAACTTACCAGTAACGAAGATGACCTTGAACTTCTGACCTCTTGCCTCTACCTCCTAAATTCTCAGATTAAAATCATGAGCCAACATGCTCACTTTATAGGTGCTGGGGGTCAAACCCTGGACCTCAAGCATCTAGGCAAGCACTGTACCAGCTGAGCTATATTCCAGCCCCAACATATTCAATTAAATAAGAAAATACAATTCTCTTTATCCCCATACTCAATATATACAAAAATTATAGTCAAAAGCCAGTCCAGATTTGGTCTGCATCATTTCTATATGAGATACCAACATGAATATGAAATATAAAATTGTACCTGCTTGCAGTACTTGGTTACAGCTGCTCCTAAAGGGTGTTCGCTGTTACTTTCCGCAGTGCCCACAATGGCCAGGATCTTATTGCGTGGTATTCTGTTACTTTCCACTAGAACCTTTACTTGATTCACTACTGGGGTTCCATGGGTAATAGTTCCAGTCTTATCAAATACCACTACCTTTACCTGGAGAAAAGTTAAAAATACAATGCATCCACATGACATCATCCTCCCAGAAATGAGAAACAGGGTTTTTTTTTTTTGGTTTTTATTTTTTTAATATTTATTTATTTATTATGTATATAATATTCTGTCTGTGTGTATGCCTGCAGGCCAGAAAAGGGCACTAGACCTCATTACAGATGGTTGTGAGTCACCATGTGGTTGCTGGGAACTGAACTCAGGACCCCTGGAAGAGCAGGCTATGCTCTTAACCTCTGAGCCATCTCTCCAGCCCCCAGGTTTATTTTTTTAACAGACTGCTACTTCATTTCTTAATAAACTGTCCTTTGGCTTCATAACTTCATCAACTGATCATCTTTGCGTAAATATACTAAGTTGGTCTTGTAGCAACCAACTTCCCTACCCAACAGTTCAGTTTTAATCCTGTTAAATATCTGTGAATTTATGTCAAACAATTAGAGCTATGGGTTGCTGTTGATGGGTAAGAAATACCACTGGCATCTCTGGGGAAAACACAAGGGCTTTCGATACTAATGAATTATAGATCTATTAGAGAAATCTGGGTAAAAAGCAGATGACTAACAGAAAATGTAAACGTTAGGGTGAAGGTAACCCAGCTGGGTTGCTTGCCTTGACTAGGTTTTGGTTAAGAACTTGGGATGTTAAGAGGAAGCTCAGGGAAGCAGTTTGAGAAAGTTAGACCACATAGGAAAAGGGAAGAATTTGGAGAGCAGGTTCACTTCATCATAAACTCAGAATGAGAACCTTGAAGACTGAGCAGCCCAATGAACTGATTTAAAAAGATAAGAATAATATTCAAAGCATCATCCTAAACAAGAGAAAAATTGCGATAAAGGTCATCATAGAAACAACAGGAAAAAAGAACATGAAATTACAGATTAGACAGAAGCATTGTCAATATTCCTTTCTTGATTTTGATAAATGCACTGTGCTCACATAAGGAAATGTTCTTGTTCTTCAGATAGGTTGCAAAAAGGGAACCCTGATGTTTAGGTTTAAAATTATGCCAATTTATTTCCATAAATATTACAAGCCTGGGAACTGGAGAGGTAACTCAGTGGTTAAAAGCACTTGTGTTCTTGTTCAGTTCCCAGCACCCATGCTGGGCAGCTCACAACAACCTGTAACTCTAGTTCTAGGAGATCTGACCTTCTGGCCCCACGGGTACCCACACACATGAATAAAAATAAAAACTAATCTTTTAAAAGTTCCTCAGGGTTGAAGAGAGGGCTCAATGGTTAAAAGTACTGGCTGCTCTTCCAGAGGACCCAGCTTTGGTTCCAAACACCCACACGGCAGCTCACAACTGTTTAATACTTCAGTCCTAGGGGGATCCAGCACCGTCTTCTAACCTCTGCATGCATGTGGTATATGAACACAGATGCAGGCAATACACCCGTAAGTATTTTTAAATGTCCTAACATATACTCCATATGTGTGTGTGTTAGCTATTCAAGGTTTCAGATTTGTTCTTAGCCATGTACTATGTATCCTCTATGTATCTATATATGTTTTATATCACTGAAATAAGATTGTATTAGTGAGAGCACATCTTTAATTGAAGTCATAACTACAAACTGCCAGCTGGTGGCAGAAAAGGCACTGCCATTGCAGGTGCAGCACCCATAAGGTGGAGTCAGAACCCTGGCAAATTTTCCCAGACAAGTACTGAAGACGGGTGTAATCTGAGATGGGTTTGAACTACAGGTTCTCCATTCGAGTCTGCTGTGAGGGAATGGCTGAGGGAGTATTAGTAGAGATCTTAAATAACTAAGGCCAATCTGAAGAAGAACCAACATCACAGCTTTTGTACTTCAACCCTCAGGGTAATCCCAGAAGAGCTCAGCCTAGGACCCACATGCAAAGAACTAAGGCTGCGAGTGTAAATTTGGATAGTGCAATTCTTAGTTCTGGAGACTCTTACCTTATGAGCCATCTCCAGGGGCTCCCCACCTTTGATAAGTATCCCATTCTGAGCACCTACTCCTGTGCCCACCATTACAGCAGTTGGAGTAGCTAGTCCCAGTGAGCAGGGACATGCGATACATAGAACTGTGATAGAGGCTTGGAAAGCAAAGCGTATTATGGTTTCTGTTCGTGAGATGCTCCTACTGTAGCCCTTTAGAAGAAGACATGAAATTTGGTTATTCATTTACAGTTAGAGCTGTGAAAATAAAAGAAACAAAGCTCAACCCTGTTTAAATAACCAGTGTCAAAATCACACATCGTACCTAGCTGCCGATATATATTTTTCTTATTAATAATTGTTCTTCTAACAACAATAATGAACACCTTTTTCATTTATAAACATGAAAACTGTTTAACAAGTCATAGTCTTGAACTCATAATTTAATTCCAGAGTTACTAACTATGGAGAAAAATAAGGAACACAGAACTCCACAATTTTTTCCATTTCTAGAAGCAACATTAATTAGCAACATAATTCTCAACAAATTTGGCCTTGAACAAATTCTGACTCTCTGATACTGAGGTCATAGTTTGGACGTTAATACAAAATTTTAAAGACAATAACTTAAATATTCATTTTAGGGAACAAAGGTTGGAGCCAGCAAGACAGCTCAGCAGATAAAAGTGCTTGCTATGCAGGCTTTACAACTTCAGTCCAATTCCAAGAAATTCGAGGGGAAACAAGCTCTTCAAAGCTGTTTTCTATCCTCCACATATATATACACAGGGGCACACATGTTCCAACATTCACATACCCCCCCCCTCACACACACACAGAGTAAATGAAATAAAGATTAAAAATGTTTAAGAAGGCTGATGAGATGGCTTAGTGGTTAGGAGCACTTACTACTCTTGACGAAGACCCAAGTTCAGTTCCCAGTACCTATATGTGGTAACTTACAACTGCCTCTAACTCCAGCTTCAAGGGCTTTGACCACTCTTTTGGTCTCCATGGCCACTTGCACTCACATGCATGTTTCCACACACAGACACACACATTTATGCATAATAAAAGGTAAGTCTTTAAAATACTTTAAAAGAGAAAGTTAGAAGGTATTTTTATAAATATCTAGCCTTAGACTTTCATATACACCAAATATGAATGTTTTCACATATATTGTGTGCTCTAACATATGTGACTCCAAATATTTTTTGTTTGTTTGTTTGTTTTTTGAGACAAGGTTTCTCTGTAGCTTTGGAGTCTGTCCTGGAACTAGCTCTTGTAGACCAGGATGGTCTCGAACTCACAGAGATCAGCCTGCCTCTGCCTACCTGGGGCTGGGATTAAAGGCATGTGCCACCACTGCCTGGCCAAATCTTTTAATTTAGGCACTATTATTCCTACTTTGCAACTGACAAAAACAGAAGTTTATATATCTAAAGTGAGGGATCACTTTATCTACAGCCACCAAAATGAAATTCAATCCCTTTATGACTTCAGGACAGACCAAGAATGGCAAATGGCATCTCAACACATCTTTTCTCACATTTGGAGGAACATCAGGGTTTTTCCCTCTTTCCAAAAAGCTGAGACAGAAGTATAATGTTCTGTCTATGCCCATTCAAAAGGATGACAAAGTTTGTGCTCTGAGGATACTATAAAGCCTATCAGACTGGCCAAGCAGTCCAGGTGTACAGGAAGAAATATGTCATCTACAATGAATGAGTGCACTGAGAAAAGGCTAATGACACAACTAGTCATCCACGTGGGCACACACCTCAGCAAAGTGGTTATCACCAGGCTAAAGCTGGACAAAGAGTATATAAAAAAAATCCTGGGAAAGGAGGGCCAAGTCTCGACAAGTAAGAAAGGAGAAAGGAAGAAGCCACTGAGAAGATACAGTAGAGGAATCTCATGTACAACTTTCATTAAAGACTGCCTAAGTAAAATAAATAAAGTGAGGTACACCACAGATCTACTTTCCTACGTTACAGAGCAGTGCTTTAGAAAGCATCAGATAACTCGCTGAGTAGGCACTAACACCATGGCTTCACTCAGCTGCCTTATTCTCTGGGGACTGGAGTAGTTAAGAGTGCTGGCTGAGCCACACTGAACCTCATAGAAGAGACAGTGGGAAGTACACTTGAACACATCGGCACAAAAGACCACTTCCTAAATACAACCCAGCAGCACAGACACTGAGAGAAACAATAAATGGGAACTCCTGAAACTGAAAAGCTTCTGTAAAGCAAAGGACATGTTCAACAAGACAAAACAACAGCCTACAGAATGGGAAAAGATCTTCAATAA
>NW_004949163.1:1262384-1284590 GCF_000317375.1 Microtus ochrogaster
TGGTACATTTACACAATGGAGTACTACACAGCAGAAAAAAATAACATCTTGAAATTTGCAGGCAAATGGATGTAGCTAGAAAACATCATACTGAGTGAGGTAATCCGTAATCCAGACCCAGAAAGAAAATTATCACATGTCCTCACTCATAAGTAGTTTTTAAACATAAAGCAAAGAAAACCAGCCTACAAATCACAATCCCAGAGAACCTAAATAACAATGAGGACCCTCAAAGAGACAGCCATGGATCTAATCTACATGGGAAGTAGAAAAATACAAGATCTCCTGAGTAAATTGGAAGCATAGGGACCATGGGAGAGGGTTTATGGGGAGGGGAGAGGTAGGGAGAGAAGAAGAGAAAAAAATGTATAGCTCAATGAAATAAAATCCTAATTAAAATTCTTTGAGAGGAAATAATAATAAAAATAGACCTGTTCCAGCAAGGCAAAAAAAAAACCCTCCTACTACCTTTTTGATAATTATATGTATAAAATGACTTAAATGAAGAAGCTAATGCAATTCACTTTCTTTATTAACTTCTTTTTGCTGTTCAAAATATATTTTTATGAGTGCTTGTTCAGTTAAAAAAAGAGTGCTGGCTGTTCTTCACAAGGCCCTAGGTTCGAGTCACTGCACCCACATGTTGACTCAGACTCCCAGTTCCAGTGATTCAATGCCCTCTTCTGGCTTCCACAGGCACTGATCACACACATGGTCTATAGACATATACACAGGCAAAAAACTTAGTTAATTAATTAAAATACATTATCTTAGGTGAGTGAGATAGTATAAACCTATAATACCAACACTGGGAGGTGGGGGCAGGAGAAGCAGGAGTTCAAGGTTATCCCTGGTATCACAGGTTCAAGGCCTTGAGACTCTGTGTCCTGTACACACAAATGTATGTTATTTTATTTAACCTTCACAAGCTACCCCAAATGAGCATTATAAAATGTCACTACCAGTTAGGTATGTTGGCTTACACTTTTAGTTCCAGCACTGAGGACATAGAGACAGGCCGAAGTTCAAGGCTAGCTGGTCTACACAGAGAAATTCAAACCAGTCAAGGGCTACAAGATTGAGAGCCTGTCCCAAAACATGCTAAACACACACACACACACACACACACACACACACACACAAAATTCTAATAAGCACACTGAAGATTTATTCTGTCCTACGTGAACAGCATACCCACATTATATAAATAGTATCTGCCATTAGCAACCTACTAGCTGTCTCCTGGTTATTGAATAGTTACTGAAACATTGTAGCACTTGTGTAGAACCTGTTTTATTAAATTGTGTTCCCAAAGTGTAAAAGTGTCATGATGGCAATTCAGATATGACAGAGAGATGACATACATGCTGCTTCTAAGGAAAAGGAAGAAAGTTCTTGATTACACAGATAGAAAAAAAATATGCTAAGCTTACTAAGATCTACAATAACAACAAATCTTTTATTCACAACAATGTAAAGGACAAAACGGAAAATTGTCCTGGTTTTGCTGCCATACCTCAAAACTACACAGGCCATGACAATGCTTAGCTAAGAAAAAGCATTCAATCTGTATTCAAGTGTTTGTATAGGGGGCCAATGGTGGCACAAACAATGTTAGGTAGTAGCGGTGGTTTCTGACCTCCACTGGGGCTCTTAAAATAAATTGCCAAAGTACAAGGAGTGACTGTTACACTGGGAATTTCTTCTTTAGGTTTGTATTTTCTTTTCCATTCTCTTCTTCATTTCTTTTTTTTCTTTCCTTTCTTCCCTTCTTCCCTCCCTCCTTGCTTTTAATACTGAGGATAAACTCAGGGCTTAACAAATGCTGGGCAGAATTCTACAACTACACTCTCAGCCAATACTGCTCATTTACAAAGTTTGTGTGTTTGTTTTGAGACAAGTTTTCATTGTTCATACCTGGCTGGGTTGGTACTCACAGAGACCTACCAACCCTGCCTCCTGAATACTAAGATTTAAGGCATGCACCATTACACCTGGCTCAAAAATCATCTTTTTTATTTTTCTTATGTGTCTGTATCTGTGTTGGTTATGTGAGGATGAGTGCAGGTATTTTCAGAAGCCAGAGGCCTCACATTCTGCTGTAGCTGGAGTTACAGATGGGTGTGATTTGCTCAACATAGCTGCTGGGAATATAACTTGGGCCTTCTGCAAGAACAGTGTTTACCACTAAGCCATTTCTCCAGCTTCTCAAAATTATTTTTAATTAACTCTACAAAAGATTCACAAAGTGTTTTGTACATAGTCAAGAGTTATTGCAAGTCACTTACAGGAAAGTAGGTTTCCACAATTTCAAAATTTTGAAATCCAATTATAATCCATACCAAGAGGGTAGCAATGGAAATCAAGACGATAAAAGGAACAAAGTAGCCACTGAGTTGGTCTGCAAACTGCTGGATAGGGGCCTAGAATTCAGAATAATAATAATAATAATAATAATAATAATAATAATAATAATGAGTATCTTGAAGTCTTTTTTCTAATACTGAATACAGGATGGATTTGGGAGTTAACATAAACAGAAATATTTTAATAAATTCCACATGAATGTAACTAGGTCAAAAGAAAATACACATCAAGATTCATATTAGAAAGCTTTAAAGAAAACACCTTCTGCTGCTCCTAAGGACTAGGTTACCTTTGATGTTTGTGCCTCCTCTACAAGTTTGACAATCTGAGAAAGGGTTGTGTCTGCTCCAACATGGGTAGCTTGGATAAGGAGGGATCCATTCTGGTTAATGGAACCTGCGATCACCGTGCTGCCAGGTTTCTTAGCCACAGGCATTGCCTCCCCTGAAGGAAGAAAAAAAATCAGAGAACAAAAATGATTACTATCCTCTTGAAAGATGCTTGTTCATTCACTGCCAACAAACACCTAGAAAACACATTCCTCTAGAACTAGAATCTGGACACTTGCAAAGGTAAAAGTCATCCTTCCTTCTTCCTCATGTCAGTTTTAGGTCAAACATAGGGATATAGACTTCGAACTGGAAAGGCTGACCATGTTAGCACTTGTTGACAAATACTTTAGGCGCTTCATTCTACTGCTAGATCAGAAGTTCTCAAAGGGCATTTCAAAATGTGGGAGCATGTTGTTCTCTGTAACAGCGGATGGGAGTAGGGTGATGCCACTACTGCTTAGTCAGTGTCACTAAATTATGGTACATAGCCTAAGATATAGAATTAAAACTTCTCATCCAAACTGCAATAGCACACCACTGTGAAACAGAGTCAGGAATTAATAAACTCAGCCTCTGCTAGGACTACCAGACGCAGGAGAGGTGTTATTTTGATTCGGATCCACACTGGACTCTGTTGGCCAAGATTTCTAAACATCTTCATAGTCCTGCTTTCTTCAAGCTGCCCTGATGTGGAAAACTTAGGGCTCTGGCCTACCTGTGACTACATCAGCTGCTAAGGCAGGAAAACAGAATATTTATCTGCCCTGGGAAATTTGCCAAAATCAACCTGGTTCTACAAGACACTGAATAACTTTATCCTTGTGCACTATAGTCCTTAGGAATCTTCAGTGTGGGTGATAGAATGATGGCTCAGCAGTCCAATTACCAGCAAACTGAATACTCATATGAATAAAATAAAAATCAATACATCTTTAAAAAAAAGAATCTTCAAATTATTTTTAAAATATCAATTTAGATAAATTATACTACTTGCAATTGCAAAATATCATATTCTTTTTTCCTTTAAATTGTATTTTGCCTAGCACATAAATAAATGGGTTTAGTTATGCTATTTTCATTATATTTTGTTTTTATTCTACCCACTGATTTCTCACATCCCCTTTAATCTGGGTATTGACATTTTTTTAGCTTCCTATTCCAAGGCAGTTGGTTAATTTCCTAGCTAAGAAGCACAATAATTTTCTTCTTTTGTTTCTCCTGCCTCTGCTGCCCAAGTGTTGGAATTATGAGCCTATCTCTGATGATAGGCTCATAATTATTTTTAAAATTGATATTTTAAAAATAATTTTAAAATTGGTATTTTAAAAATAATTTTAAGTCTTCTGTTTGCCTTGTAAATGATAAAATCACCATTTGTACAACTATTAAAATCCCATTGTGATAATGGTTGAAATGGTGTTAAATTTATAGATCAATTTGAAGATGACTGTTGTATTTTTGTATAGAAACTACAAAACAATAATACTACCTATTTCTCTACTTTTTAAAAAATCAGTTTTGTTTATTGAGATTAGACTTTCTCTGTTGCCAAGGCTAGCCTCCAACTTCTGGGGTCACATGATCTTTCTGCTTTTATGTCTTAAGTATCTGGAATAATAGGGATATACTACAGCAGAATGCTTGCTTATATAGTTTTTAAATTTCTTTTGTTAGTGTTTCGCAATTTTCAAATGCACAATCTTTATATTCTGTTTGTAAATTCATGTCCATTCATTTTTAAGCCATCATAATTGTATCACTTCAACACCTTGCCATTATAAGTTTTGAAAATTTAAAAAAAATAAACTTCAATGTTTAGTTTCCAACAATGTACCTAAAAATATAGTAAACCTGAGGAAATTGAAGGCATTCTTTAAAGAACTCATGTTCTTTGCTCATGATTTATACATGTATTGGTTCTGCTTTAGTGTCTGCTTTTCATGATCACTTTGGATTCACATTGTTTTCATGCCATGATCCTCTGACAGAACGTACCTGTGATGAGGGACTCATCTACCATAGAATGTCCTTCAATAACACGGCCATCCACTGGAAATTTGCCTCCTGGAACCACCTTAATTATATCTCCACGCTGTACAAGTTCCACATCTACTTGTTCTTCACTGCATACAAATTAACACAAAAAGCGTCATGACATCTGCTTCTTGGTCTAACTGCCACACATACAATTTGGAGATCAGCCAAGCTTATAGCTCCATAATTACTATCAACAGAACCTAGAACCAATATTTATGCTAGCAATAACTATCTGTATTAGTTTTGCTCACTGGTACTAATGAACAAAGTCTTGGCTCAAAGCAGACATTCTAAATATTTATTCTATAGTCACTGAATAAGTAATCTAGCTTTTGGGAAGTGGAGGCAGGAGGATTCTGAGTTCAAAGTCATCCTGGGCTATATACAGTAAGTTCAAGAGCAGTCTGTGTTAGTTGAGACCCTCAGTAGTTATACATAACTGCCGTCAGGTATCTTACGTTTCTTTTTAAATAGAACAGCTCCTTCATTCCTTATTTACTTACTTCCTCCTTCAATCAAAGGAGGAATTACTAAGAGAAAAAAAATAAAGTAAGTACTCAGTAGCAGAGCACTTACTTGGCATACTAAATGACCTCATGCTGTTTCCTAATACCAGAAAAAATCCTGGAGCCAGAGCCACAAAGCAAGACCTTAGGTCAAAATATAGGGATGCTAAGAGATTGGCCTAGGTACTCTCAAAGCTATGATCAGGAGGCTGAAGATGTGGCTCAGTGGTTAAGAGCACTGGCTGTTCTTCCAGAGGACCTGGGTTCAATTCCCAGCACCCACATGGCAGCTGACAACTGTCTGTAACTTCAGTTCCAGGGAACCTGACACCCTCATACAGACATACATGCAGGCAAAACACCAATGCACTTAAAAATAAATAAATCCTAAACGAAAAAAAAAAAATAGGCCAAGTGGTGGTTGTGCATGCCTTTAATCCCAGCACTTGGGAGGCAGAGGCAGATAGAGCTCTGTGAATTCAAGGCCAGCCTGGTCTACAGAGTAAGTTCTAGGACAGCCCAGACTGTTTTACAGAGAAAACCTGTCTCAGCAAAACAAAAAAACAAAAAACAAAAAAGAAGAAGAAGACATGATTTCCCCTGCTTCATCTTCCAGAATGTTGGGATTACAGGTATATACCAACACACATTGCCTGAATATGTCCTTTTATAAAGAAATAGTGTAGAAAATTTACTACTAAAACTACATCAGTGGGATTTATTTCCTATTACGACCACAGAAAGAAAGTTGAAACAGCTAGAAGTAAAGTATAATAAAATGGGGAAAAAAATAAAATGGGGATAACTGCTAAATCTGAGAGGTAGATCATGTGGGGTTATAACATTCCTTACTTCTGGATACAGCTCAAAACACAGTAGGCTAGCTCAGCAGGTAAGAGTGCTTGCTGCCAAGCCTAACAACCAGAGTGCTATCCCTAGGGTCCACATGGAAGGAGGAAACGCCCACAAGCTGTTCTCTGACTTCCACACATGTGCCATGGCATGTGTGTACTCACCACAGTAAAATTAATGAATAAAATGTTTAAAACAATTTACAAAAGGAAATGAAGATAAATACCTCAGGAGGAGATTTTCAGAGTTAAGAGTTACAATAGTTGCTTCTGTTGCTTGTAGTGAAATTAGCTTTGCAAGAGCTTCTGAGGTTTTGCCCTATAAGTTAAAACACAATAATGATACTAAGAAAGAAAATGCTCAAACCATAAAGTTATAATCTTTAACATTCACTCAAACATCAGCTTAAGAAAAACATTTGATCAGGAAAAAGTTTACACTGGAATATGAATATCTTACAAAAAGCATTTAAAAAGTACTAAGTATACTTTATGAAGAAATACAATTATTAGAAAAATATCAGGAATCTAATTCATACATGAGCAAAAGATCCTTCAAGAGGGAATATACTCAATATAGGGGGAATGTTTAGTCAGAAACACAAACTAAAGCCACCTTATAATTAACATCTATTATCTTAGAAGGATTTAGATAAGTCGCAATGCTGAGGATGCTGTGGTCAAAACCACTGTGCTGACAAACTCTCTCTGGCAAAATATCTCACAGCTTATAGCATGAGACCGTGAAAAGATATATGCCCTTTAATACCTCAATCATACCCTTTTTTTACTCCTAAGGTAATCAGCTCAGAGGAGATGACTATTAGACATGAATATGTTCAGTGTAGGATTATCTAAAACAAAAATTTAAGGAAAAAACGTAATTGAGAAGAAAACTAGAATGGTTTAGTAAATGAGAGCACAGTGACTTGACAGAAATAGGAAGTGATTGTCTAGACTGTAGTCAGGGAAAAGCATACAGTGCTTTCTATTCTACTAAACATAAAGTTCCAGGGAACAGGGTTAAAACTAACTTTTATCTCAGCATGGGAGCACAGATGGACTTTGACATCAGTTTAAGCCACATGACCAAATCAATTCTCAGTTAATAATCTGATATGATACATAAGTACTTCTCAAATATCTCTCATAAAGTACCATGGGTATACTATTCTTGGCAGTAATATAAATTTGATACGTTTCCTGAAGATACTGATAAAACAAAAATCATTAACTGCATAAATCAATACATATTTCTAACAAGCTGTCTAGACAATATTAAGGTCTTTGACTGATCCATTATTTTCACAAATGACAGCTTCCTTACTTTACCTTTGCTATATGTTCCAGCCACCGACCTAGGGCAATAAACACAAACAGCATAGGAGGCGTATCAAAGAAGGTAATAGGGTTCACTTCAGCTCTCTCATACATTGCGACTAGAAGAATAACCAGAGAGTAGGCAAATGCGATGGTAGTTGCCAGCACAATCAACACATCCATATTTGCTGTCTTATGCTTCAGCGCTTTGTAAGCCTGAATGTAGAAGTACCAGCCTCCACAAAACTGTAACAGAAGAGTGATTTCCTTAGACACCGAAATTCATATGTATGCCTAAATAAACTTAGCATAAAGTATCAATGTTTACATCCTTTGCCTTTCAACTAATCCATAAACACTAGGAGGATTTTTTTTCCCCAAGGACCACCCACCTCCATCCAGGTCTAGTAAGGTGAGCATCCAAACTGCCTAGGCTCCCACAAAGCCAGTACGTGCAGTAGGATCAAAAACCCATTGCCATTGTTCGTGAGTTCTCAGTAGTCCTCACTGTCTGCTATGTTCAGCAAGTCCGGTTTTATCCCATGTTTTTTCAGACCCAGGCCAGCTGGCCTTGGTGAATTCCGGAAAGAACATCCCCATTGTCTCAGTGTGTGGGTGTACCCCTCGCGGTCTAGGAGGATTTTTTTGTTTGTTGTTATAGAGCCTCACAGGTCTCTCAGGTTGGCCTTGAACTTGACAAGAACTTCCTTGTCTGTTTCCCAACTCCTAGGATTATAGGCAGGTACCACCACACCTGGCTGTAAAGGGGAAATTTTGAGCTGGAGCAAGTTTGCATTTTAGCAGAGTTATGTGCAAAAGAAGGGCTTCAAATTGCTGTGCAAGACACTAGGAACATCCTCTACAGACCAGAGGCTACTTCCTCCCATAAGGAAAGACAAATAGCTATTGAATTTACTTTTTGAGGCTAAACAAGTAAACTAGGAAACAAATTTATAGACTTTGGAAATGGCTTTTGTAAATATATAACACTTAGCCCCTTTCCAAAAGTCAATCACAAGCCGTGGGTTCTGTTGGGAAGTATAACAGGAGAGCTTGTCTTTCATTAGTGCAATTGGTATTAATTAGTTGCTAGCACTATTGGCTTTTGTTTTGCTTTGGGGTTTTTGGTGGTGCTGAGATTGAACCTGGGGTTCTTTGTAATCTACCACTGAACTACACCCCATCCCTCACTTTGAAACCTTTAATGGGGATCAAATAAAGAGAAAGAACTTATTAAATGGTAGTATAACCTTTTATAGTAAAAATTTATCTCAAAATATGAGTAGAAAAGTATAAAAAGCAAATAACTAAAGAGTCAGAAAGAACTATAAAGTTATATATGACAGCAGACAGGAATATCCAGTTTTTAAAAATCAAACTTTTTCTCCACTTTATTATGAAATAATATCCTCAGGGATTAAATGGAGTATATTAGCTATCTTAATTATTTTAAAGTATCCAGCATAAAATGATCAACTTCTGGCCATGATCTATTTAACCACAGATAATAACAGTGCCTACCACATTTTGGTTATTTTTTTCTTTATCAACAAATATACTTGCTAATATCACTTGCCTGTACAGGTAGACACAATAAAAGAGACAGCAAATTCATAATGGACAGTCCTGGCAGGATCTGATGCTCCAGGAACATAGGGGAATGGATCCTTTCTTCATTACTCATATTCTGATTATGGTGAAAAGTTGCAGGGTGGTGATCCACAACCATCATATATATCATCAGCCCCATTACAGGGATACAGAAAAACAGGCTCACAAGGAACGACCTTTTCCATCTTATATGGGAAACATTTAAAGAAAAAAAGCACATTTTGGTGAGTACCTAAAAGTTAAATATTCTATGTACTACAGAGAAATCCAGATTGTAACCATCTCACCCAGTGTAAGAATGGTATCATGGGGCTGCAGAAACAGCTCAGCAGTTAAGAGCTCCTATTGCTCTTGCAGAGGACCGAAATTCAGTTCCCAGTACCCAAGTCAGCTCATGAGCACCTGTAATTCCTGTACCAGCAGGCCCCATGCCCTCTTCTGGCCTCTGCGCAGAATCCTGCATACATGTGGTGTACATTCATACATATACATATTTTTTTAAATATTTATTTATTTGTTATGTATACAATATTCTGTCTGTGTGTATGCCTGCAGGCCAGAAGAGGGCACCAGACCTCATTACAGGTAGTTGTGAGCCACCATGTGGTTGCCAGGAATTGAACTCAGGATCTTTGGAAGAGCAGGCAATGCTCTTAACCACTGAGCCATCTCTCCAGCCCTACATATTTTTTTTAAAAGTAAATTTTAAAAAGAATGCTATAGCAAAACTGACATCCTAACAGGATGTCAAATTTCTAAAAGAAGTTGAAATGCTTTGTATTAACAATTCCAAAGTACTTACTGTTTTATTTCTCGTTTATGATCTAAGTGACTGGCTGACCGATCTTTCTTGACCAAAGAAGCTTCAAAACCTAAGCTCTAAGGAAATTCATAAGAAAAATGTCATTTCACTCAATGCAGAGATACTCTAAGCCATGCTGTTACCACTTAGAACAATTCAGTTCAATTCCTGAGTAAAAGTCATTCTGGGGAACAGAAATATAAAGCTGTCCAGAGCTTCCTGCCCGTGAGTACTTTGGTTTCTAAATTAATAGCTCATTGATTTTAGCTATTGTCTATTCTGCTCCTCCCAGACTAGCAATTTCACTCAAGTGCAATAGAGGTTTTCACCGGCAGTGCAAGAAAAGCTAGTACTACATTACATACATTGACCAAGGCCTTGCCTACATAGTTTTCATTCTTGTTCCATCATAAAAAGAACATGAATAAAAATCCTTTTCCCCAATGCAACTAGCATAAAAAGAGAACTACACCCAAGACACACACACAGACAGTTATAGACACCATGTTTTCAATTGCTAGGGAGACAGCTGCCATCTTTTAGCTGTTAACAGTGTAACACGGTAAAAAAGAGCAAATGAGTCTGGGGACAGAGTGATCAGGATTAAGTTGATGGGATTCAACAAGTAAGTTCTCAAGTTGTTTCACTTCTGAAATAAGATGGTAGCCCTGCTGTGAGAATCCAGAACTGAAGCTTGGTAGCACTATTGAGTACCTTCTGAGAGTGGCTAGGGTAGGAAATCAGTAATGCCTGCTTCACAGGTGTCAATGGTATTGCTGCCTAAATGAATAGAATGTTAACTGAAGTATAATATGCTTTCAATCATCAGAACACCAACTTTGTAGCATACTAAAACTTTGCATTATACACACACACACACACACACACACACATGCTTAAGACATACTGAAGAACACAAGATAAATTTAGTACAAATAAAAAGGTTTTGCAGTTGAACTTTAACTTGAAAGTGTCTTTGTTTTATTTTGTTCTGTTTTGCTTTAACAACAAATCATAACACATCTAGCATGATGCTCTAATTTCATTGTGATTAAGTCTTCCTTATATTATAACATACTTTATGTCCATTTCCTAAATACTTTGATTGATAGTTTCAGCTTAAGTCTGCTCACAATTTAATGGCGCAAATGTACCTTTGCCTAAATTTCCCTGATGAAGGCCATGGTGTGGGTGGGGGACAAAATCAGACACACTTACACTAATGTTCTAATGTGAAATAGTCAAAGGGGTCAGAGTCTTTTCATTGTCTATATCTAATATAAATATAAACCAGATGTGATTCCAGGAAGTATTGACTGGGAAGGTAAGACAGAAAAGCAAAGTCACGGCACTTACTTCAATGGTATGGATAATATCTCTGGGACCCATAATTTCTGGATCATATTTAATATGTGCTTTGTTGGTTGCCAAGGCCACAGAGCAGTAGAAGATCCCTTTGTGTTTTGTGAGAGTAGACTCGATTTTATGGACACACGAGGCACATGTCATTCCTCTTACCTGTTTAAAAACAAAGTCTTTGTTATTGGAACTATCCCTTTTCTTCAGTTCCAAAGGAGTTAGCACTTCTAACTAAAAGGACTATCATAACACAGGATATTTGTGCAATTAATATATTTTGATTTGATCATTAGAATCTTGAATCTTGTTTTTCTGAGGAACTGCCACCTCTTTCTTTCTTTCTTTTTTTATTTTTTTATTTTCAAGAGAGGGTTTCTCCGTAGCTTTTTGGTTCCTGTCCTGGAGCTAGCTCTTGTAGACCAAGCTGGCCTCGAACTCTGCCTGCCTCTCTGCCACCTCTTTTTTTAAATTATTTATTATGTCTACAATAATCTGTCTGTGTGTATGTCTGCAGGCCAGAAGAGGGCACCAGACCTCATTACAGATGGTTGTGAGCCACCATGTGGTTGCCAGGAATTGAACTCAGGACCTTTGGAAGAGCAGGCAATGCTCTTAACCACTGAGCCATCTCTCTAGCCCTACCTCTGATGTATTCTCAGGCCTAATAAAAAGAACTGGGTCTGAAGACAACTGTACTAAGCTACACATATACTAAAAGCCATGGAGTGCTACATTGTCAGAGTAGGTTATTCAGTATATGTGAGTCATAGCTTATCTTGATAAAAACTTAATAAAGAAAAAAGAATTCTATTTTTTGTTGTGTACATATATGGTGTGCATGTTTATGTGTGGAAAGTTGTGCATGCGCACGAGCGTGTATGTGTGTATCTGTGTATGTCTAAATGCATACATATGGATGAAGGCCAGAGGGTCAAACTGGATATCTTTATTACTCTACTTTATTCACTGGGATTAATGAAGCAGCATCTCTAGCTGAACACAAAATTCACTCTTTTCTGGCTTCCAAGGGCACCCTAATACATGTGGCATATATTAAAGTGCATGCACATACAAATACAAATAAAACTTAAAAATTATGTTATGTGTATGGGTGTGTTTTGCCAACATATATCTTTGCATCACGTGTGTATGGTGCCCTTGCAAGCCAGAAGAAGGTGCCAAATACCCTGTGATTAGAGTTACAGATGGTTGTGAGCCCTGTGTAGGTGCTGAGGTTTAAACCTGGGTCCTCTAGAAGAGCAGCCATTGTTCTTACCTGCTAAGCCATCTGTTCAGCCCACTTAGAAACTTTTGAGTAAATAAGGGCTAGAGAGATGGTTCAACAGTTAAGAGCACTTGCTGATCTTACCAAAGACCCAAATGGGTTAACACAACTGCCTGTAATTCCAGTTCCAAGGAATATGACATCCTCTTCTGGCCTCGTGAAGATACCTGCAGGCATGTTCAATATATACAGAAACACACACATATGTATAAATAAAAATATTTTAAGTAAGTAAAAAGTTAAGTAAATGCCTCTAAAATTCCTCCATAAAAGCAAGAAAAGGTTTTTAAATTGTCTTAACCAATTTGTTTTTCAACTTGTAGATCTCCAGGAAGCATTTATTCAAAACCAAATCACGAATTTTGATAAAAACCAGCAAGCTGTGTGGCATTACAATCCGTTGTATTCTCTTCTCTTCCTCTCCATTCTGTGGGAGGGAACTAAGAGTCCACAATGATGAAGAAAAACAACAGTGTATCCACTGGACACCACAGATCAAAGAGCTCATTCAGAGCCTCCTTTCCAGAGAACTGAGCATTTCACCTATCAGATGGACCTTGGAAATAGCCCCTGCAAAAATGTCTGCCCTGACTGGATGGCTGGAATTCACTGAGCGCAAAAAAACTCCTTCCTGGAAAATATTTCTTAGCATGCAATGGTCTCATTATTTAGGGGAAGTAGACACAAGCTCCCATTCCCAATCAAGAAGCTATTTCCAATTAACAACCATTCCCAAAGAAAAAACTAGATTCTTCAAGAGTCTCCGAGTATCCAAACCCCACTTAAGTGCAGGCCCCATGCCCAGCAGTAGATGGCCAAGACAAAACAAACTCAAAAGTAGTTTTGGAGATTTGTTGTCTCATATTGCTTTGTTTAGACTTTCTTTTTAACTTTGCTAATCTTTTTCTAGTACATTATGGTTTAGTGCTTTGTGTTTTTATGGGTTTGTGTGTGTATGTATGCGTGTCTGTTTCTGTGTGTAAAAGTTTCTGCCCTTTTCATGCTCTTTATTAGTTTTTGTTCTTTCATTCATTTTGTTTTATTCTTGCCTTTTCTATTTGCTTGTCTGTTTTCTTAAGAGAAAAAGGAGTTGGAAGGGTAGGAAGGATCTGGAAGCAAACAAGGGAGGGAAAACCATAATCAGAATATATTGCATAAAGATAACTTTAATTTCAATAAAAATAAACATACTTTTGTTTTTCAATTTTTATTTTTATTTACTCCATTAGTTCTTTGAGAATTTCGTACAATGTATTTTGATAATATCAACCTCATCTCCCACAGTTCTTCCTATATCCACACCCCCTTCCCTACCCAACTTTTTGTGTCCTCTTGTTTAGTTTTTTTAAACCCATCAGGTTCAATTTTTTTCTTTACACTAGAGTTACTTTATACAAAGTTGATTTATCTTTTTCTTTCATTTCCCTCCTTTCCCTTTCCTTGAGACAATGTTTCACTATGTAGTGCAGGCTGACCTCAAACTCCCAGGAATCCTCCTATCTCTGCTTCCCAAATGCTGAAATTATGAGCATCCACAACTGCACCCCACTATTTTTAATGTATTTATTTACATATAATGTACGAGGATGACTTTCCAGAGTCAGCTGTCTCCTTTCACCATGTAGGTCACAAAGACAAACCTCTGGTCATCAGACTTATTGGCAAGCACCTTTACTGGCTGAGTCATCTTGCCAGGAGCCACACCTACTTTTTGGTTTTTAAAAAGATAATAATTCCATTCCATGCTTGAAGACTGCCATTAAGTCAAAGCCTTCTATTTTTTAGTTTCCTTCATTTTTATTATGTGCCCTATTTTCCAAGGTTTTAGTTACCTATATCTATAACAATTTTTCTCTGAAAGCCTCTCCAAGTTTCTGTTAGAAATCTGTTAATCATACAAAAGTTCCTACTTACAACAAGTTCCAAAACGCCATCCCCTTCATCAGCATTTTCCATCACCATGGCTCCAAATCCAAGCTCTCGGATAAACTCTGCTATCATTGGGGGTTGAATAACAGCTGGGTTATATCTTACTTCTGCTTTGCCGGCCATCAGGGCCACAAGTACAGAATATATTCCTGGAAACATTGGTAAGAAAAACAATGCAGGTAATAAGTTTTACCAAAAACATAATGATGCTAAAACTACTTTTCATATATTTTAGTTGACTGCAAAAGTATTAAAGAAAATTTGAAGAAATTTACTACTTAATTTTTTATACAAGTCTTAAACCGAAACAATTTCATACTGTTTTCAAAGGAGGCCTTAGTTTCTTAAAACTTATTCTACAAAGCTTAAAATATATATATTTATATATACATATATATGTAGAAGGGACAGCAACATGTTTCACCCTCACTGAGATTAAACTATTATCAATAACATTTGGCTCACCTGTTTTTGTTCAAGGAAGGGTCTCACTTTGCAACCCTAACTGGCCTGGAACCTGCTATACAGACCAGGTTAGCCTTGAATTAGAACCCACAGAAACCTACCTGCCTCTGTGCCCGAAGTGCTAGGATTAAAGATATGTACCACTACCCCTGGATCATCCTGTTTTTTCTGAAACAGGGTTTCTCTGTTGCTTTGGAGTCGATCCTGGAACTAGCTCTTGTAGATCAAGTTAACCTCTGCCTCCCAAGTGCTGGGATTAAAGGTGTGCGCCACCACCGCCCAGCTCTATTTTATTTTTTACAGACAGAATCTTACTGTCACAAGCTAACATACAAGTCCTAGACACAAGCTGTCTTCCTGTCCCAGCCTATCAGATGGCCAGGAGCATAGGAGCCACAACAACTGGGTCTTGTTTATCTATATTCTTACTGATTGTACTCCTAGCCTTCTATCCAGATTATGTTGAAGCAAATCCCAAACACCCATTACTTTGCATACAAATATTTAAATATGAATCTCTAAAATCTCCTTACAAACAACCAAAATAGGACAGGGAATGTAGTGGTAGAACAGATGCTTAGTATGTGTGAGTTTCAATCACACCTCACATAAACAACATCTTCACATGTAAAACAATATTCTTAAACCTATTAATTTAACAGTTTTGTGTCCAAATTAGGATCCAAATAAGACAGATATATTACAATGAAATAAATTTATATCTTATAAAAAATACTTTTAGAAACTAATAAAACCGGGGCTGAGGATGCAGTTCAGTTGGTAGAGTGCTAGCCTAGAACACACGAGACTCTGAGTTGTAGCCCATAAAACTGGGCTTACATTTTTAGTTTTATAGGTACAAAATTATTCAGATGATCAGAGAAAATGTCTGTCTGAAGAGAAGTGGTGGTGCATATCCTTAATCCCAGCACTCAGGAGGCAGAGGCAGGCGGCTCTCTGTAAGTTGGACCTGGCCTGGTATACAGAGCGAATTCTAGGCTAGCAAGGTCTACATAGTAAGATCCTATCTTTTAAAAAATGACAGAGAAGAGTAATATAGATGATGCAGAATAAATCTTTGTGCTTCTGTTGAATATACTTAGTAGCCTGGTGAAAACAGAGTATAACTTTTCAAATTTCAAATAGCAGTTATTTTAATTTTAACAAATCTCTGAAGCATAACAAGAGCTCGTTCTAATCTTTTCCACCTCGGGGGTGGTACTGGACAATTGAACACAAACGTCTCAGAGGCTAGACACGGCCCACACACTGCCAACGAGCTGTGCTGTACCATGGACTTTCACTCTTAGAACCTCTGGGCTTTTTAAGTAATGCAACACACTTAATGAGGAGCCTAGTACTCCTTAGTTCCACAGGCTAAGGCCAACAGTTAAGAGGTGGTAAAAAGGATGACAGGGGTTAGCCAAGAGAATTAGCTTAACAAATTTTAAAATGGGGGCTGGGATTGTCACTTAATATCCAAGTATGCATTTAGCTTTCTCGAGGCCCCGAGAAGACAATTATAACTAGCACTGACATTATCTCATGAAAAGAAAATTTCTGTAGTACTTTTCAAACAGGAACTGTTCAAACTTCCTCTGCATTCATTTGCCTGTCAACATTCATTTGTTCCCTCCCTCCTTTCCTTCTTTCCTTTTCTTTTTTGAAATAGGATCTCACTATGTAGTGCTAGGTGTCCTGGACCTGACTATGCAGACCAGGCTGACCTCAAATTCACAGAGATCTGTGTGCTTCTGCCATTCTTTTCCTTTTTAATGAAACACACAAAGCCTTGACTACAGTCAGGAAAAGTGGGGGCTGAAATGAATATTGCACAAATAACCAAATGAAGGCACAATGAACCAAAGATATATGTCTTACATTTCACAAAATAATCTTCTAGTCTTATTATAAAAGATGATGTGCTAATTACACTTGAAATAATTTCCTCAATTTCCAGGACATGCTTGCCACATTAATCCTTACTTCCTTAACTAGCCCTTGTGAGTAACATCTATCGTCAAGACATCAAGGGGTAGGTCAGCACCAAGCGTAAGACTTTGGTCTCATTAAACATAATCACATATCTGTGCGGTTAACTAAGCTACTGTGCTATCCTGAAACGTCTATAAATATGAATGTAAATTTGAGCTAAAACAGCTGAGTGACTGAAGAAAAACTGTGGTGCTGATTTTTGAAGATTCTGTAACCTGAAGTGAAAAGACACGCTACTAAGCAACATGGACTTCCTACCACAAGGGAAGATCAGAGGTCAAACTGTTTCAAGAGACAAATATGGCTGGGCTCTGGTACTTTATATAGGTAAGACAATAGCTAACTCATATCATTATCACTTTTAAGGAAAACTCTAACAAAAAAAATGTAGTTTCTCATAGTCCATTATAGCCATGGTTCATAAAAGTAATGTTTTGCATTTCTTTTGGCTATAAGGTTTTCAGTAAATTTCATTGGCACTAAAATGTGACCATAAGATAAAGGAAATAACACTAACAAAAACTACCAGAAATTCAGAGTTGTTCTGTGCATCGAGGATTTTCTTTACAAAGTCTTGGGAAGAATTATAAGTATGGATACAAAATACAAATGAGAAACAATCTGGAAATAAGTCCATAAAATTACAACACTTAAAAGTGTCTTACCTTCTTCTCGTCTTAGATTCCGCTCAATGTTTGCTACACAAGAAGCACAAGTCATTCCAGAGACCTGTATGTAACACTTGCTATGGACTGGTGTCATCACACTATCTGGCTCATTAGTTGAGGGCAAAAGTGGTGTTTCCAGTGAGGGCTGAGCTATCACTACCAATGGCTCGTTTGTGTCTGGTGGGAAAAAAAAAAGGTTCTTTTCATTTGTGGTATTAATTACTCTCTGGCTGCCACGCTGTCATATGTCACATATGTCACAGTTCATGCCTCCAGACCTGGCAATCCATTCTTTAAAATCAGTAAATTCCTAAAAGCCCTCAACAAATACATTGTTATTATCCTTTCTCAGCAATGACTTTGAATTTTTTTACTGACCACCCAGGTACCAAGAAAATCTGACCCAAGTGAATATATAAAATTTTAATCATAATTTTTTAAAGAAAAAAAAACAAAAACAAAACCCTTTAGTCATGTCAGATTCTTCTAGCCATTATCTCCAAACCCAACCCCAAGTAGAGACTAATTGGTTACCAGACAGTTCTTATGCTTGTATCTAAGTGGCATTATCATGCTGGCAATTTGTACATTGACATTAAAAAAATTCTTCCTTATCTATGGGATATATTTTTCAGTGGGTGCATGAAAGTATCAATAGTACCGTCACCCTATGATGTGTGTATACACATATATATGTGATAGTTTAATTTACAAATGAGGCATAGTAAGGGCTTAACAACTGACAATAAAACAGAATAATTATAACAATAAATACACTGTTAATCATTGAGCCATCTCTCTAACCTCCTCACATGGCTTTTTGTACAGTGTACCACATCCAGGTATAATCCACCATGTTTGGTCAGCCTTTAGCTTTTTAGGCTCATGACATCCTTACGCATTTTATACACACTGGTGACAACTGCCACAGGACTCATTTGTAAGAAGCGGAATTTCAGCCTGGTGTGGTGGTGCATGCCCTTAATCCTAGCATTAAGCAGGTAGAGACTGAGGAATCTCTGCGAGTTCAAGGCCAGTCAGGTTGATTTAGTTAGTGAGTTTCATACCAGCAAGGGCTACACAGTAAAACCCTCTCTCAAAAAAGGTGGAATTTCAGTAACTGTGAATATTTTCTTGTTGCTAAATGCCAAATAAAGAAACAAAATAGGAATATAAAAATATTAGGGATATCAAAGAAAAAATATAATTACCTGGCAAGATAGCATCAAATCCCATGTCTTCAATTGCTTCTCGCAAGGTTTCTGGAGAGGTTAGTAGAGGATCATATTCAACAGTCCCAGTACTATTTGCAAGAGAAACACGGATGGATTTTACACCTGGCTTTCTTGATATGACACCCTCTATAGACTGGACACAAGAATTACAAGTCATGCCGTTAATGTTAATCACAGTTTCTTGGGTCAGAGGCTGGCTAACTATGTTTGAAGGCATCTTTTGAAGAGATGAACTGGAGGGAAAGCTGTAGGTATTTTCAACTTCATTTGCAATACTAACTCTGTATTGCCCTGGCGAAACAGCCTCTATTGCTTTTCTCAGCGTTTCTGGAGTGACTGAGCTTGCATTGTACTTTATAATGGCTGACCTATTCTCTAAAGAAACGACTATACTGCTTACATACTGGAGTGTAGATAAAGCACTTTCGATATTTGACACACATGATTTACAGTGCATGCCCTCTATGATGAATGTGGCTGTTGAATCACTAGGATAAGATGGGCTCTTCTGCTGTGATCCTTCTGGGGATTTGACTGATGTATTCTTCAGGCGCTCGACATCAATGGTTCCCAATTTGAGGTACTTGGGCTGCTTTTTTATGAAGGCTGGGAAGCCCACAGCTTCAATCTGCTTCTTTATTTCCTCTGCTGTGATCAGATGAGGCTGATAAACAATAGTAGCTTCTTGGTTGTCTAGGGACACTAAATAATAAATAGAAACATATTTAACTTAGTTATTCCTGGGCCGCTTCACAATCAATCGCTGTTTCTCCCTCACTCTTCTTAAATACTTTTGTGCTTTTCAGAAAAAGGGACTGACATACATTGGAAACAAGCAAAAGACATGATCACTGCTCCTATGGTCTCCATATTTCTGGATCATCCCCGTAGAAATACATTAGAGGTAAAGAACACCCCAGGCAGCCTGTTGAGGAAGCCTAAACGCCATAAATTGTTACTGCAGCTGCCTCTTCTACTAAACTAAAGTTCAAGACTCTCATAACCTTTCATTATAATCATTAACTTCACTAACATTAATCCTGAGAATATGCTACGCCTCCAACTTCAATGAAGCAGAAAGCAATTGCAGGCCCACGGATCGAAGCTCATGCTTGGGAAGAAAGCAAAAAGTATAAAGATCAAAACACAAAAGAGCTTTACAAAACAAGCAAAAAAGAGGAGAGAGCAGATAAATTACCTTTAATTCGCTGAACACCTTGCAGCTTCCCAACTTTGCCTTCAATGGTGCTAGTGCACGAATGGCAGGTCATCCCTTCCACTTTTATCTTCAGCATGACTTCCCCGCCCTGAGGCGTGCTGTGTTCGTCACATGCTCCTGACTTTTTCTCCTGACTTCCCACGTCTAAACTGAGGTCTGGGACCAGCTCCACAATCTGACTGGCACTCACTAGAGAAGGGATTATGGTTACTACTGCAGTTCTTTGCTGAGGGGAAATCTTAACACCAGTCACACCCTTGGTCTTGAGCAATGTGCTTTGGATATGGTCCCATGGCAGAGCCAGTGGAGCAGTAACAGTCAGAAACACAGTATTGGTTAAAACAGGGAGAGGGCTGGCATTGTGGAGAAGAGCATCAAAGCCCATGTCATCGATAGCTTCTTGGAGGGTCTTTGGAGTCTGAAGTTTAGGGTCAAAAATAATAGTTGCATTTTTTTCTTCCAGTGAAACCTTTTGGAAAGAAATTTCAGAAGTTAGTTTAGCTCAACTATATGACCTAGGAATTAAGAATAACAGGAATTGAGAAGGGGCAGTGGTGGCATAGGCCCTTAATTCCAGCATTTGGGAGGCAGAGGCAGGCAGATCTCTGTGATTTCAAGGCCAGCCTGGTCTACAAAATGAGTTCCAGGACAGTCAAGGATATATAGTAAGACTCTTAGGTTTTTTGGGGGTTTTTTTTTTGTTTTTTAAAAAAAGGAAGAAGAAAAGGAAGAAGATGAATATCAATGATCAAGAACCAAGCCTTCCTGAGCCATCTCATATTCCAAGACTAGCTCCAGGACACTTAGTTCACACACTGGCCTTCCCTGATAAAGACCTCATCAAAGACTTCTTTTCTGCAGCAGATCAAGACTATTATAGAATGTCCATAACTGGTCAAAAATGCAGAGTACCAATACATACTCATCCCCAATTGATACATCTGCAACACAAATCCTACACCTGAAGCTCAAGGAATATTGCAAGAGAGGGCAGAAAGACCTTAAGAGCCAAAAGACCAAGATATCTGCTAATACATAGTGTCTTCTATACATGACAAAGAAGATGAATCCATGAAACCACAACAATATGATTGTCTAAACAAGACCTGCACAATGACAGTATCAGTGGAAAAAAAATCTCACATAGTCCCACCCCTAGATGCAGAGATAAAGTCCAATAATGGTTGCTGAGAGATAGAGAATCAGTCTTCTCCAAATGGTGGTCATCCCTAAACATGAGTAATAGTAAACAGACTCATTGGTGTGTGTGTGTGTGTGTGTGTAAACATGTAGCAATAATAATTAAAGAAGTAAAAGGTCATAAATTTGAGAGTGAGTGGTGGGGGAACATAGGACGAACTGGAGAGGGGGACAAAGGGGAAGAAATGAGGTAAATACCTGTACTCATGTGCAAAATTTTCAACAAAATAAATTTAAAAGTAAAATATGTTAGGAAAAGAATATCAATCACACCACATACAAAAAGGATGAAATAAATAACAGCACTAGAAACTAGTAGTTTCTCAACTATGTTTTCACCTTTACTACTCTTGCTGGAAAGAAACACAATATGTTTTATCCACCCAGAACAATGTGTAGGCCTTCATAACTGTGGTACCAATCAGGTAATCAAAGTATGTGCATTGACAAGCACACTCTAGAATCTTACCACAGAATACAGACTATACTTTCCTAATATATCTTTTCATAAATTACTGCAACATGTCACATTATACGGATTTAAAAGGTTCTACAAGAAATAGTACTACTACAGAAAATAAAAGGTAGGGTTGAGAGTTCAGTAGTTCAGGCATCCGCTATACAATCGTGACAACCGGAGCTCATATCCCAGCACCTGTATAACAATCTAGGTATCCAGCACACAGCTTTTAGCTCCACAAAGAGTGGAGGAGAGACAGGAGGATGGTTGGGCTTGCTGGCTTCCATAGCTGAGAAAAATGTAAGAAGGAACTTGCCTCAAAAGGAAAGGGGAGAATGTAGTAGATGAGGGTGCTCTCTGGCCTTTGAGCACCCATGAGCTCTCACATCCATGTCTATAAAGAAAAAAAGCCTTTTACAATATAAAATGCAAGTTAATATAAAGTCCACTCCTTTAAAAATATTAATTAAAGGGTGGAGGTATAACTCAGTGACAGAGTGGATGCTTTGCATTCACAAGACCCTGGATATAATGCCCTAGATGTAATTCTCAGTAAACACACACA
>NW_004949163.1:1284690-1288034 GCF_000317375.1 Microtus ochrogaster
ACACATACACATACACATACACAGAGGCTGGGCGTAAGCACCGTTACCTTCCAGGGTTTTCAGAAGTAGGAAAGTTCCTTGTAGCAGTAATAAGTTATCAAAGTAAAGTTATCAAAGTATAAGTAAACAAAGAACAGCTAACATTTACTAAGCACTTGTTATGTGTGCCAGGAAATGGGATTCTTAGGTCCCAAAGCTGAACATGCCACACTCACATGGATCAACACTAGGACAGAGAATATAGAAGGTGACTAACCATTGGTCCCTGACACTACATCTCAGAAAAGGCTCCTTGGAGAAAATAATGCCTATTAAAGGACAAAGGGATTCATCACATATGAAGAAACTGCAGACAAATGGAAGCACAAAGGTAGAAAAATATGAAGCCTAGAAATGAAAGGATTGCTCTATTATGGGGTCTTACGTCAATAATAGTTTATAATCTACGTTAATGGTAGTAGAGTGTCATGAAAAAGTTACTCAGGGGAACGTCATGAGATCTCTATCTTAAACAATCAGGGCATAGAAGATGATGGGCTGGTTGGAGAGATACCAATTAAGAAGCTACTCCAATTGCAACAACAACATAACACAGGCTCTGAATTAAGACATGTGCATGAGAAAAAAGGGAACAGAAGCTGCTCCAAGACATGCTTAGCACAGGGAGACCCAGCAACAAATTGAACCGGGGTCCTCTACAAAAGTAGCAGATACTCTTACTGATTCATCTTTCCAGCTTCACACTTTATTTTTATTTTGTGTATATGTGTTTTTTCCTACATGTATATCTGTGCACCATGTGTATGCTTAGTGTCCATGGAGGCCAGAAGATGATGTTGGGTCCCCTGGAACTAATGTTATAGATGGCTGTTATCTGTAGTACAGGTGCTGGGAATTGAACTCTAGTTCTCTGAAAGAGAATAATGTCGTCCAGGCTGTACTATAATTTGTGCTATGCCTTGAAATATAACTATAGGCTGACCTTGACTTCACAATCTTCCCACCTCATCCCCCGAATGCAGGAAGTATAGGAGTGCATCTCGTTGTGTGGCTTTAATTTTTCTTCTTTTCATGGAAAATATTATATGGCATAATCTAAAACCAATATAAATTATTTTCCCATTTCTGTTGATCATTTATGCTAGTTCTCTCTTCCACAAAAAGCTAGCTGGCTAGAGTTATCTGAGCCTTAGAAACCTCCATGCCATGATCATATTTCAAGTTTTTATCAAACTTATTGTTGTCAGTTACAAAGCTAAAGGAAGAAATAAAAAATGAAGTTCATTAAAATAAGCAAAAGGGGGCATCTTAGTGGTTAAAAGCACTGTCTGCTCTCTCAGAAGATCTGGGTTTGATACCCAGAACCAAAATGATAGCTAACAACCACATGGCCAAAACACCCATACACATTTATAAAAATCTAAAAGAAAGTCTAGTTTCTTGAGTTCTTTATATATTTTGGAGATCAGACCTTTGTCTGTAGCAGGGTTGGTGAAGATCTTCTCCCATTCAGTGGGTTGCCTTTTTGTCTTAGTGACAGTGTCCTTTGCTTTACAGAAGTTTCTCATTTCAGTAGGTCCCATTTATTCAATGAGGCCCTTAATGTCTGTGCTGCTTTTAATCTCACTTGCCTGAGGTCCATGGCATTCTGATTGAGGAAACAGATGTGACTGCAGTTCCGTAGTAGCATATTTGCTTAGTCTGCAAGGACCTAGGATAATCCTGAGTGTTGCAAAGAAAAGGCTAAAGGAGAAGAGGGAGAATAGATCACTGGTTGTCAGGGCCTATACAAAAGCCTTAGGCAGTACAGGTAGTTTTCAGGGGTGGGGGTGATGAATGAATCTGCACATGTATTTCTGCTAGCTGCTGCATGGGGCAGAAACCTTCAGGGGTAAACTGCTATATTAACACACTTCCAACAGTTCTTTCTCGTTCTTTTCAGCTAAAACTTTACGATACAAACTGAACACGCCCAGAAGCATTCCTTCTCCTGATTTTTAGAACATGTGCTCCACTACTTTAGGCTAATCATGCCCCAAACTTTGCCTATTATATATCCTTTTTAAATTATGACCTTAAACTCATCATAATCAGGATTGTACTACTTAGCTGAGCATGCTTAACAATGGGCCAACCCCTGAATGAAAATATGCAGGCTTCCTGAATAAAAAGCCTCAAGCTTCCTTGGTAAGCACTACTTTGGAAATAATTACCCCATCACCTTCCCTGCTGCAGGTAATAAATCTTTCCTCACTCCTTTATATTTAGCTGTGCTTGTTTTAGCTTTGTACCCAACCAAATGGGAACCTAGTCTATTTGATTACAGTCATAAAATGTAAATGTACATTTACAAAAATAACATGTTTTAACATTCACAATCAATAACACTCACAAAAGTAAAAATGCCTAGCAAGTGCAAAACTCTGATTTTAATGCAAAAAATAAGAAAAATTCTAATTATTATACACCTAAAAAGGATCAATGTTGTTAAATGACAATTTTTTAGGCAGGGTATATCTATGGCTCACACCTATTTCAAGCTCCAAATGTTCCCTCCTCAGCCTTCTGAATGCAGGAATTACAGGTATGTGCTTCCACACCTGGTTCTACATGACAATTTCTTAAAATCAAAAATTCAAATAAGGTTAAAAATTCAGTAACTCAGCTTCCCTCCCTATAACTGAAGTGCTTACAATGGATAGTGCCTGTGATATCATATATAAAACATTTCTATCACTGATGAAGATTCTTGCACAGCCCTATTGTGGGGACTACTGCATATAAGTTTCATTACATCATAGCTAATATATCCTTTTAAATGTTTTGTTACATTTTTTTGCTTATGGGTCAGGGGGTCTACATAGTGAGTTTGAGGCCAGCCTGAACTTCATAAAACCGTGTCTCAAACAACAATAATAACTAAAAGTAGTATTTCAAAAAAGTAGTATTTCCCCATATTATTCATTCTGCAGATGAGGAAGACATGCTCTTATTTAGTTACTTCTATTTCTATATTTTAAAGCTAGATGAGCATGCTTAGCACAAATCACTTTGGGGTATGAGCACTCAACTTATAATGAAAAGACTTTAGAAACCTCAAGTATCAAAGGAAACAAAACTCACAACCCCTTATTTTCTTTTAAGAAGAAAGCCACGCAGGAGCTCAGAATCATCAAGGACAGTACTGAGTGCCAAAACCTTGGGTAGGAAGCTAAGCTGGTATTTATTTACCTAACAAATATTTACTGAGTGAGGAACCGCCACACTGCTTTCCAGAGTGGTTGCACAAGTTTGCATTCCCACCAGCAATGGATGAGTGTACCCCTTTCTCCACACCCTCTCCA
>NW_004949163.1:1289334-1290261 GCF_000317375.1 Microtus ochrogaster
CGGTGGCGGGGAGGAGGCGGAAATCCTCAATAAATAAATAAATTTAAAAAAATAAATGAAAAAAAATATTTACTGAGTGTCCATTATGTGTCTGGCATTGTACTGGCTGTTAGAGATACAATAGTGAGGCAAGCCAGGCAAGGCTGTGCAGAGATGGAAATTGCTGGTAGCAGTGTGATTCTTTGCCTGAGCAGCTCTCCTTTCACATGCTCCCCTCATCCCTAAATCACCACCTCCAACTCCCCACACTGTTCCAACGTTTCTACATCATTTTTCATTAGGAATCAGTGCTGTCATTTTATTCTTAGAGAAACCATTTTCCATTATTTCAAGAGTCCCTCTGAACGTAATCAGAACAGCCTACAGATCATGAGCGCAGGAAGCACTGAAGACAGAAGAGTATAAACTAGTTAGCAGAAGACGGCAGTGGGAGAGAAGAACAGGAAGTAAACTAATGGCACCCTGTGATCTTAGCAACAGCAGGTGTGTCAGCGCCCACCTATAATCTGAGCACTCAGGAAGTGTCTGCCAACAGGAAGGTCAGAGCTCCAAGGCCATCTTAAATACGTGCTACACAAACACACCTCCACCACCACAACCATAATGTAGAGAGGTTGCTAGCTGTTCACATAATTTATATTAGTGCTTATAATTTTCTGTGTCTCTTGAAATGTTAAACATGAAATCCAGACACTTGAGAGGCTAAAGAAGAAAGATCAATGCAGGTTTGAGTCTAACCTGGAATACACAGTGAGTCCCAGGTCCAGGTCAATCTCGGTTTTACACAGTGAAACTCCATTCAAAAAGGGAGGAGACAACCCAGATGTAGCATATTTCTCTACATAAAACATCTATGTAAACTGTATAAATATGTGATTTGTATCTTCTATTCTTAGACAATACAAAAAGTGAAAACCTAGCCGGGCG
>NW_004949163.1:1290749-1303908 GCF_000317375.1 Microtus ochrogaster
TGGATGGCTGGCTAGCTTTAAGAAGCTAAAAATTTGAGCTGGAGAGATGGCTCAGCAGTTAAGAAGACTGGCTGCTCTTCCGGAGAACCTGGGTTCAATTCCTAGCACTTACATGGCAGCTCATAACTGTCTATAAGTCCAAAGTCTTGATACACCAAAACATAGACATGCATGTAGACAAAACACCAATACAAATAAAAATAATTTTTAAAAAAGCTTTAAAACTGGGACCAGAGAGTTGAGCGGTTGAGAGCACTGTCTGCTCTTGCAAAGGACTCAGGTTTGATTCCCAGAACCCAAGTGGTGGCTTACAACTCTTTGTAAGTCCAGTTTCAAGTGATCTGATGCTCTTTTCTGGCTTCAGTGGGCACCAGACAAGCATGTGGTGCATATGCACACATAGACAAATCACCCAATCACATAAAATAAATAAAAGTGTTCCCACAAAATTCCAATGTTTCAAAGCCAACAAGGAGGATGTAGTTGAACTTTCCTTTAGGCTCACAAATAATGTGGAGATTTATTGTTAGCTATGAAAGTTTGGCCTTAGCTTAGGCTTGTTCCACTAGTTCTTATAACTTACATAAACCCATTTATTTTAATCTACATTCTGTTCTCTTTACATTGGCAATGTTGTTTCCTCTGCATCTGGCAGGCGACTCTGCCTTTCTTCTTCACAGAGTCCTCTCTGTTCCCGGAAGTCCTGCCTAGCTATTGACCATTCAGCTCTTTATTAAACCAATCAGAAGGTGCCTTGGCAAAAACACATCTTCACAGTGAAAACAAATAATCCAGAATTGAAGGGTCCTAGGTAACTAGTTTGTAAAAGCAGAGCCATCATAATTAAGATTAGGATCCTTATAAACAAGGACTTAGAGAACTCATATGAAGAGTCAGTCATGTGAGGATATAGTAAGTTTGTGGTGAGACTAGGCTACATACGGAAACCCTGTAAACAACAACAATAATAATAGCAGCAAGACATGGTGGCACATGCCTGTAAATTCAGTACCTGAGAAGCTCAGGCAGGAAGATTCTGAGTTCTAGGTCAACCTGGGCTATATAGCTATATGCATATAGAATGAGACCCTGTCTAAAAATGAATAGATACATGAAATTATTTTCTTATACATAAGTCACTTTGTGGTATTTTCCTGTAGAAGCTTGAACAGACTAAGGCAAAGGTGTTCCAGTACCATGAAAGCTAAATCAACTACCCAGGATGCTTAGGGGGAAAATGAAAGAGGTTTCTAATGTAAATGTATATAATTCCATAATCTACAAATGGTTAAGATACATAAGCTCCATCTTAATGAAAACTAAAATTCTATGCTTGTAATTTGGAGCAACATATGGCTTATATATATAAACAACTGAAAAACATGAAATATTTCTAGTGTTAGAATCAAAGTTTAGTTACATGTCTATTTTTCCTCCTCACATTTCACATCATCACTTTTTTGAGACAGTTTTTCATGAAGCACAGACCAGTTTTTCTTTCTTTTTTTTGTTTATTTTTTGTTGTTGTTGTTGTTTTGTTTTGTTTTGTTTTGTTTTTCGAGATAGGGTTTCTCTGTAGCTTTAGAATCTGTCCTGGAATTAGCTCTTGTAGACCAGGCTGGCATCAAACTCACCGGGATCTGCCTCCCTCTGCCTCCAGAGTGCTGCCCTTAAAGGTATGTGCTACCACCATCCAGCTCCAAACCAGTTCCTAAACTCATTTTGTGGCTAAGGATACCTTGAACTCCTGATTCTCCGCCCTCTACTTCCTAGTGCTGGAGACAGATTCAAAGACAAAGAAAACCTCTAAATGGTTTACAGTGTGTTTAAAAATATGTGTAGGCTTGGGAGAGAAAAGAAAAAAAGAAAAAAGCCCTAAAAAAAAAAAAAGAGAGTGGTTGAGTGTGGTGGCACACACTTTTAATACCAACACTTGGGAGGCAGAGGCAGACAGATCTCTGTGAGTTCAAAGTGCAGGTAGCACACACCTTTAATCCAGCACTTTGAAGGCAGAGGCAGGAAGATCTCTGTGAGTTCAAGGACAACCCTGGTCTACAGAGTGAGTGCTAGGAGAGCCAAAGACACATAGAGAAACCTAGTCTCAAAAAGTCAGAAATTAAAAATGAAAATAAAAGATATGGAATTTAAAATAAAGCCATGCACAAATGAAAAACACAGAGAGTCTGGATACTGTATGTTATTGTGTTGTCTTTAAGTTGTTTGATGGCTGAGGAAGGAGCTAAAGCTGCTAAAAGATATTTGATTATAAATGCTGCTGAATTAATCCAAAATATATATTTTGAAAATGCCTTGACTTCAAAATTTAAGTCAAAAGGTATATTACTTTGGAGGAGAGGTTTTTCTTTTGTTTCCATAGAAAATGAGAGGCTTTGGAACCATTCTGAGCTAAGAAAAATCAGGTTTGATCAAGAAAGACCCCCTGAAGAATCTCCAATAGGAGCAAATGGTCTAGATGATCCAACATTTCAGAGGACCTCTTTTGGAGTTTCCTCTGAGTTCTGCATCCAGAACAGTTTCAAGACTGCTGGCTGCAAGGATCAAGCCTCACAGAATATTCCATTCAGGACTTGACCATAATTGAAAATTTTCTTTAGGCCACCATAAGATTATCAGTGCCCCCAATCAGCAGGAAGTAGCCTGGAAAACTATGCCCAGATTCTCAAAAAGTGGATTAAGGATTTTTGCCTTTGTTTAGAATGTTGGTTACAAGTTGCTATGGATAATGGTCAGGAGAAAAACTAACCAAAGGAGATTCGATTCAGAGTTCTTGGTGGGTTTTTTTTTTTTTGTGGTCCACAGGTCTTTTATCCTGTCACTTGTATTATTTTTAATAAAACACTAATTGTCCAGGCAGGAAGGAGAGGCAGGGCAACAAGAACAGGAGAATTCTGGGAAGAGGAGAGACTCAGTCTGCAGTCAACACAGAGGAACCCAGACACAGAGGAAGCAAGATGAGACTGCCTCGCCAAAAAAGGTACCAAGCCACATGGCTAACACAGACAAGAATTATGGGCTAATATAAGTTATAAGAGTTAATAAGAAGCCTAAACTAATAAGCCAAGCAGTTTTTAATTAATGTAGGCCTCTGTGTATTTCTTTGGGACTCAACGACTGTGGGACCGGGTGGGGCAGAAACCTCAGTCAACATGAGAGGATGCCCAAACTGGCCTTGCCCTATAGTCAGATTGCTGAATATCTTAAATATCATTCATCATAGAACCTTCATCCAGCAACTGATGGAAACAGAGGCAGAGACCTGCATCAGAGCACTGGACTGAGTCCCCAAAGTCCATTTGACGAGTGGGAGGAGTGAGAATATGAGCAAAAGGTCAAGACCATGATGAGTATACCCACTGAAACAGTCTACCTAAGCTAATAGAAGCTCACCAACACCAGACAGACAGGGAAGGAAACAGCATAGGACCACACTAGTCCCTCTGAATGTTGTTGAGAGTTGCATAGCTGGGGCAAACTGAAGGGGCCACTGGCAGTGGCACTAGGATTTATTCCTACTGCTTATACTGGCTTTTTGGGAACTTATTCTCTTTGGATGGATACCTTGCTCAGCCTTGATATAATAGGAGTTTCCCCAAAGCAATGTGCCTTGCCTCTGAGGATTGGATGGGGAATGCAGTTGCGGGTAGGTGTATAGAAAGGGAGGAGAGGAGGAAGTGGAAACTTGGATTGGTATATATAATGAAAAAAGATAGTTTGCTTTCTTTTTTAGAAAAATAGATTTTTTAAAAATGTCATTTATCAATATAATCTATATTATGACTTGCTGAAAAGCATGTATATTATTTAAGAGTAATGCTGGATGCTTGTCCTTTAATATATGACACTAAAAACTGAAATATAACAAGATTAAAGCTCTAGTAATATTTACCCAGGGGACAGAGCTGTAGTTCTGTGATGAAGTGTATATGTATATTTAGCATATGAAAGTCCCTAAATTCAATCCCCAGCTTTCCTATTAGACCAATCAAAAGAAAGGTTACCATTTACAACTATTCAGTCAATTATGAGACTGTAAAAGACAGTTCTTAAAACTACAACAATAATCCAAAAGATGTATAAATATTCAAATAGTTTAAGATGAAAGAGACAGATTTCATAGATTTATAAAAAATATTAACAGTACTTTTCACAAACTAAGCTACTTTTAAATTGAGTACTTTGTCAAATCCCATTCTAACAGATTTCAACTGCTTCAGAAATGTACAAGCAATACATATAAAATTCAAATGCAGCAGTATAAAAGGGAAATACTAAAATACCTCTCTATACTATTTCTTCACTGCTAGATTTTTATCTTGGATTTCATCTTTCTTTGATCATTGAAATACAGTTCAGAAACCTAATCTTCTTTGAATAACTAACAGTGTCTTCATGATGTGTGCTTGCTCATTAGTATTTATTTTTTAAGATTTATTTATTTTTTATTTTATGTGGCTATTGGCCTGTATTATATGTGTGTGCTTTTTATGTATGTCTGATGCCTACAGAGGCCAGAAGACAGCATCAGACCCCCTGCCCCTGGAATTACAGATGACTGTGATCTGCCATGTGGGCACTGGGAACTGAATCCTGGCCCTCTACAAGAACAGCAGGTACTCTTTAACTGCTGAGCTATTTCTATAGCTGTTATGATATACTGGCCTGGCCTGTCACCTGGGTAACTTGTCCCTTTAAGAGACAACTCTCAGCCCTCCTGTTCTGAGGAGACAAGCTATCTCTCACCTCCTCCAGCCTGTGCTCTCTCTCTTTCAGACCCTCTTCTGAAGAGGTGGCTACTGCCTCTTTCTCTTTCCCTCTTTCCCTCCCTCCCTCCTCCTCCCTCCTTCCCTCTCTCTCATTGCCTTCTTCTCTTCTCTCCACTTTTCCCCTTTCCCCTTCCCTTTCCCCTCCATAACCCACTAAATAAACTCAATACCCAAATTCTCTGTAAGCCATATATGTCTGTCTCCCACCTACCTCGGTCTTCCACCCGCCAAGGGGACCCACTGAGACCTCTGGGGACCCATTGCTGCTCCACCCTTCCTATCTTTAAAGCATTGTAAGTTTCAGGTTAATGAGGCATTAACCTTTGTTGCAGTCATTCAGTTCTCGTATCTAATGAAATTTGATTTTACATTCCCACTTCAAAAGAGCCAATCAATTGCAGAGAAAGATCTTCACATTATCTTCCCATGTTATTTTTTTCTCTGAGCAGATCACTGGGGTGATTCAATTAAACTTCAGGTTAATTCCTTTAAAGTCTACTGTGATAGCACTAGCAGGACAAATAAGAATACCACACTCAATAACAATACAGTTCCAGACAAAATCCCCCAAATTCATTTAATTGCTAAAGCTGAAAAGGCAAATAATCACATTGCATTTATTTAGACTTAGAGACTTCCTGACTCTCCACTCTAGTTGAGTTAAAGCTCTAATCTCTTCTACTGCTGCATTATTCAATAAAGTAGGCTCACTCATTTTAATATCTCAATTTTATTACTTCATTCCAAACACTACCAAGGGGCCCTTGACTTAGGCCATATATTGGTTCTTCCCAAACCTGTTTTTAAAATTGCCTTCACAGAGGCTGTGGATGTAGGTCAGTGATAGAGTTTGTCCAATAGTTATTAGGCCCTGTATCACACACACACACACACACTGACAACATAGTATAACTTCAAAAATTATGACCCAGAAAATTAAAACTTTGTAAAGTGATCAATATTTGTACATTTCCAAGTAGAAATACATTCTGACTACAAATGTTTGAACAAAAGCAATTTTATAAATGATGTCTAGAGACAAATCTCTTTTAGAGCCTCTGAGACAATTGGAGGGTACTTATTTAAGTAAAAGAATATAAAACTACAAATAGCAAAATTCTACACAAAGTAAGTACTCTGAATATAAAATAAACATTCTAAGTTATGTCTGGGCATTATGGTACAAGTCTGTAATCTCAACACTCTGGAAGCAGAGGGATCAAGAATTGAAGGTCAGCCTGAACTAAAAAGCAAGACTGTCACACACATACATATACAAATAAATCACAAGTTACAAACTTCTTTTAAATCTTTTCTTTACTACCTGTGGGGGTAGGGATAGAGAGGAGAGGGAGTGACAGAGAGTGAAAGTGAGAAAGAGCACAAATTATAAACTTGTAAAATACAAATGTTTAGCCAGACATGGTGGCACATGTCTTTAATCCTAGCACTAGGAAGGAAGAAGCAGGTGGATCTCTATGACTTGAAGGCCAGAATATATTGAGAGTTCCAGAACAGCTAAGGCTATATTGAGTCTCTCTCTGTCTCTCTTTCTGTGTGTGTGTGTGTCCGTCTGTCTGTCTGTCTGTCTGTCTGTCTGTCTGTCTATCTGTTTGTCTGGTCTCTGTCTCCCTCTCCCCTCTCTTACACATAAACACACAAAGATAAATGCCATAAACCCCCATAACTTATATTTTTCTTAATGATATCCCAAACATCTCTCTATCTCTATATCTAAGTTTTTACGTATACTTTCAACCATACAGTTATTTAGTGCTAATGATTTTATAAAAGCATTTTTGTACAAAAAGCTAACTCAGTTTTTCCTGCAGACTGAATGCTAGCTTCCTCTGTCTGTCTGGTCTACAGTGTTGGTGCTAGAATACTGTAACCCTGAACAGCAGCAGCAGCCCTAAAGTATTTGTTCAGTCATAGTTTAGAATGGTTCTTCCAACATTACAACTGAACACTGGGGGTTATAGGTGCTGGCAAATTTGAGGAAAGTCCTGAATTTCTTTCATATATAAGCTATAAGAATTCAGGGAATGCCAGGCGGTGGTGGCGCACGCCTTAAATCCCAGCACTCGGGAGGCAGAGGCAGGCGGATCTCTGTGAGTTTGAGGCCAGCCTGGTCTACAAGAGCTAGTTCCGGGACAGGCTCCAAAGCTACAGAGAAACCCTGCCTTGAAAAAAATAATTCAGGGAGTTTTGTAATTCCCTGTGCAGTAACTAGTCTTACATTAGTTACACTACATTGGTGTTATTCTTTTACCAGTTTTCTATCAGGCCTGACATCTTCATGTTAAGATCCTGGGGGAGGCAGCACAATAGATGGTAGGGACTTTGTGAGCCATTCTTATACCATAGTTCTTAGCAAAAACTTCACTAAACTAGATATAATCAAGAACCAACCACACAAAGCCATATAGCCCAGTAATCTTAAAGTAAGCATAGCTCCAATGTTACTCTCCCCACTTAGATTTTCCAAATGTTCATATATACTCCAACCATTCAACACAAAGAGAACCTCTGTTAAGAGGTAGAGGTGAGGCTGGGCGGTGGTGGCGCACGCCTTTAATCCCAGCACTCGGGAGGCAGAGGCAGGCGGATCTCTGTGAGTTTGAGACCAGCCTGGTCTACAAGAGCTAGTTCCGGGACAGGCTCCAAAGCTACAGAGAAACCCTGTCTCGAAAAACAAACAAACAAAAAAAAAAAAGAGATAGAGGTGAAATGAAAAGAACAGTAGTCCACTAAAAGACTGTTCAAATCTTGCTTTTGCAAATGGTACAAAATATGACTGTGGGCATTGTAGAAGATATTTGCAATCCCCACCCTTGGGAGACTAAGGCAGGCTCAAATCCTGCCTTGGCTACTCAATGAGGTCTTATATCACTTCTTAGCATTTTGGCTAAATTCCAACATAAAAACAAAACAAACCAGGCATAGTAAAGCAAGCATACAGAAGGGCGTGAGTTCAAAGTCAGCTTGATCCAATCTCAAAGCAAGCAAACCAAGCACCGATCCATGTGAGCACATCTGAGATTCTTTCCAGACTCACAGAGGTAAGTTAGTGCATAGAGAGGCTCTGAAACTTAAGTTTTATTAACTTCATAATAAATCTCTGAGTCTAAAGGCCTAATAGTAAAATTTTTAAGAGAAAGGTAATTTTTAAGGAAATGTATCCTCTTTCATACAAGTGTTTGATGGAGAGGCAGAGCTGGAAAAAGCTAACCTGTTTCCTTTCAAGCTCAGCAATCAAATTACCAATGTGCACTGGAAAGTACAGCCTTCAGTATCTATCACTAGGATTCATATAAATCATTGCTGGTAACCCAAAGTGCTTTTATATTACAGCCCTGCTCTTCTTCCTTTACTATTTAATCAGAATGCAATTGCATTTGTCTAACTTTAAAAAGACTTTATTAGAAGCGGAAATAGCAGTTTTATATCTAAGTGGGGCACAAGTAGAGTGCTTTGAAAAATAGGAATGTATTTGAAAATATTAAAATAGAATCTAGCTGGGGATATAGAGCTTTTCAGCATACATAAGGCCCTACTTTTAATCCCCAGCACCACAAAAAAAGGCTGCCTGACAAGGTGGTCTGTAATTTTAGCACTTCAGAGAGAAAGAGTAAGATCAAGGACATCCTCAGCTACATAGTGAATTTGAGACTGACCTGGTATACTTGAGACCCTGCCTTAAGAAAAATGTGGAGAGGACTGAAGAGCTAAGTTAAGAGCACTTGCTGTTCTTTCAGAGGACCCAGATGCAGTGACCAAAACTCACATGGGCAGCTCACAACTGTCTGTAACTCCAGTTCCAGTCAATCCAACATTCTCTTTCACTCTCTTCCATTACCTGCTCATATGTGTTGCACATACATATACTCAGCTCAGGTACATATATACATAAAACAAAATAAATACATAAATATCTTATTAAGTGGAATCTAGCCTTATAGTTATATATAGAGATGTTTTAACAGAAAAAAATACTCAATATATTTTACTAGACAAGGGTTAAAAGTTTGGGAAAATTGTCAGTAGACAGCAAGTAACTAACTTGAAAAATTGGTGAACTAGCATCTGTGGTTAAATGGCTTTACTATAATTAGGACAGACACAACTATATACTTAGCAATATTAGGTCTGAATTCTGGCCTCCAGCACCAGTGCTACCTTAACTCCAGTGGAGGTTTAATTGGATTCATTTATGAATAAACCAAGTATGGGGTTCATACATATTACTTACTGAAATTAATTCATTTTAAAGCTTTAAGCCTGAAGGATGTAGAGCTTCCTTGCTGATTTTCTTCCCTAACTGACAACTACAAAGTATTAATCTAATTTTATAAAACTATAATTTATAAATATTATGTAAATATTTTTCTGCAAATTTGGTTATTTGGGGAGATAAATTTATTTAGGAAACTTGTAGCATAGTGATAAACAAGACAATAAGCCATCACTTCTCAGCTTTTCCAACCTGGCTTTCTTGCCAAAGAACATTAAAGCCAGCCATACAAATCCTTATTGGTTTGTTGGTAAAAAGTAAAGGAATCAGGCCAAGGTAGAAGATGAAAAAAATATATGCCTAGCTGTTCACATGGATGCCTCTGGGACAGAAAACTTCAAGCAACACAAATCACATGATAGAATTTAAGCTTAACCACAGCCTTCTACTTAGCCTTGGCTGATAAGGGTCAACACAGGAGAACACTGTTTCCCTTCAGGCACATACTAATCTGTACCCACAATTTATTCCAGCCTCTCTGACAAAGAGGAGTAGAAAAGACATGGAGAAAAGAGTAACCACATGCATACAAATGCTCTCACATAGCTCTTGAATTAAGGAAATGCAAAAGGAATCATGTCATGATACAGTAAATGTTTTGTAATAAAAACAAAAAAGTAAATCAATGTGTTCAAGACTCTGAGAAGAATCATGGACAAGAACATTATATAGACAATAAAATATAAATCTTATATTTCTCTGAAAAACCAAAAGCATTTGAAATGTCAGGTGACTAGTTAAAAATTAACATTTAGATAAAGAAGAGTTCAAGTATCTATTATAGAGATATACAAACTTCTAGTTAAATTGGGCAGTGGTGACGCGTGTCTTTAAACTCAGCACTCAGAAGGCAGAGGCAGGTGGATCTCTGTGAGTTCAAGGCCAGCCTAGTCTACAGAGTTGAGTTCCAGGACATAGGGCTCTTACACAGAGAAACCCTGTTTCAAAACAAACAAACAAACAAGCAAACAAACATTCTAGCTATAATGTAATATAGATACATTTTAAATATGAGTTTCTCATAAAAAGGAATCTGGTGAATCCTCAATTTTAAATTATGTGCTAAATGTGGTGTGTATTTGGACAAAACTCCTTTTAAAATATTAACATCTGGAAGCTTACACCTGTGATAATAGCATTTAGGAGGGTGAAGCAGGAGGATCAGCACAAGTTTGAGGCCAGCCTCAGCTACCCGGTAGATCCCAAGACACCCTGGGGCATAGTGAGACACCTTTTCTCAAAAACATCTGCCCTTAGTAGTACATCTAAGAATGCAATATTTGCATGTGGATCTCAACTACTCACAGAGAAAGCGTTCCAGGACTGAAGCAAGCTGATCAAATTCCAAAGTGGCATTTACTTTCCGCCAGCATTGTAATGAACATTGTATAAAAGCAAAATTACAGAAAACCTCCAGAAACTACAGTTACCATCAATATACGGTGATTTTAAAGATGGTGAAAACAAATATTAAGACACTAGACACATTGTACATTAGAACACTACATGCTAGCATTAACTCATTAAGCTCCAAAAGTGAAAATAAACAAGTTCAAGCCTAAACAATTTATATTATAATATTTTAAATGAGAGGCAGGCGGATCTCTGTGAGTTCGAGACCAGCCTGGTCTACAAGAGCTAGTTCCAGGACAGGCTCCAAAAACCACAGAGAAACCCTGTCTCGAAAAAACAAAAAAAAATATTTTAAATGCTCCCATATAGTATTGTCATCCATAATAGAATCTTCAAGCAAACTCTCTTTGAGTCAGAGTCTTGCTATGTAGCCCAGTTTAGATTTAAACCTGTTATGCCACCCAGTCAGCCTCATAGTAACAATCGTTCTGCTTCCTTCCAAGACACCATACCCAGAAATCTTCATCACTTTGATAAGAAAGGGGCTCTGTTCATTTCTTTGACCTCTATGTATAAGCTGAGGAGAACTAGGAGAAGAAGTTCATGGAAAACTGGTGAAATGAGATGAATTAATATCAGTGCTCAGAATCTCAAAATGCTACAAGAGATAGGCATAAGGGTCCAAACTGAACCATCTTTACAGCTCCCCTAGTTTGGACCACTGCCTCTGTCAAACTCAGTCTGATTCCCAGCTCCCATGTAAATACCCAGGTGTGGTGCCACACACCAGTCATTCTATTGCTGGGGAGGTAGACACAAGAGGATTTCTAGGGCTCATTAGCTAGCATATGTAGCTAACTGGGCAAAAATGTTTGTAATCCTATTACTTGGGAGATTGGAAGTGAGAGGAACAGGAATTCAAGGATAGCCTTGGCTAAATATTAAATTCATGGTCAGTCTGAGCTATATACACCATGTTTCAAACAAGAAAACAAAACAAAGAAAAAAGATTCTTAACAAAACCTCAAGCAACTGGCAGGCAGGGTGGCCCCCATCTATACTCCTAGCACTCAGGAGGCTGAGACAAATGAATCACAAATTTGAGTCTAGCTTGAGCTAGATAGTGAGACCAAGGCAAGCCTAGCTACACAAATAGATCCTGCCCCATTAGCTACCCCCAGAAAGAGAAATAATACCAAAAAGACAGCCACAGGTGTCCCCTATAGTGGTGGGGAGGCTTAACAGCCCGTGTTAAACAGCCTGGACTTCAGCAGACATAGAGCCCATGCCTATAAACCAGCATTCTGGAAACCGAGGACAGAAGATAGGATGAGGCCATACAGTGCCGGGCCAGCCTAGCACACTTTTGCTTCAAAACCTCCAAAATAAATAAATGTAAAATAACCTGCTAGGGATATAGCTTAGTGATAAAGCTCTTGCCTAACATGGGCAAAGCCCTAAGTTCAAACTGCAGTACTACCCCCCAAAAGGTAAATGACCTGAGCTTCAATCGCAACCACAGCACACTGAGAAATCTGCTGATGCTTAAAGAATGTTAAATAATAATAATAATGCTTTAGCTATGTCATATAAACTGTGATCACAAAATAATCACTAATGCTATAAAAAGAGAAAAAAATTCCTAGCTCATTCTCTGAGATCATATATTTTCACCCAACATGAAGTTAAAAGTAAATTCAATCTCATCATGACCCTATATACTTAGAATTCTAGCATTTGGGAGCTTGAAGCAGGAGGATCCTGAGTTTGAGGCCATTTAGGGTTACACGTCCAAACCTTGTTTCAAATAAAAAGACAGAAATTAGGAGTAGTAAAAAGCACACATATGCAACCACAATAGAGTCCATATTTGAACACTGTTCTTTTCCTTTGCTGTTTTTTTAAGACTAGGACTGATTGTGTTATCCACACTGATCTTTAGACTCCTGAACTCAAGTGATCCTCCTGCCTCAATTATACCTGGCTTTCTTTCTTTTTTTTTTTTTTTGGTTTTTCGAGACAGGGTTTCTCTGTGGTTTTGAAGCCTGTCCTAGAACTAGCTCTTGTAGACCAGGCTGGTCTCGAACTCACAGAGATCCACCTGCCTCTGCCTCCCAAGTACTGGGATTAAAGGCGTGCGCCACCACCGCCCGGCCTGGCTTTCTTTCTTAAAACAGAATTAACTAGATAAGTTATTATTATACAACTATTATATAGTTATTATTATTATATATTATTATACAGATTATTTAGTATCAGCTTAACAGTGTATTTTATTTTTCAGTCAATGTGTTGGTTTGATGGCTTCAATCCCAGTAACCGAAGTAATTCTTATCAGAATTATCGTTGATGGCATCTTACTGATCTACAAAGAGAAACTTACTTTAATGTGATGGACACCATTCGCTTTCCCGATCTGCTGTTCAATGGTCCGGACACAGGAAATACATGTCATTCCCTCAACAGAGATAGTGACTGAATTCACATCCATACTTGGTTCCATTTTTTGATGTCTTTATGTTCCTGTTAGAGAATATAAAATCATTAATTCAGCCACGGAAATAATCTTTATCACCTTTTCTCCACACCTCCAATTGAAAATATGCTAATAATAAAATGTGATCACCATTCTTTCATACTTGGTGAGGAAAACCTTTCAACTAATCTTTGATGAAGTAAAGGAAAGTAGATTTCTATGGCTAAGATATCTTGCATATCACCATAGAAC